>NW_022589740.1:8002458-8214193 GCF_004348235.1 Phoca vitulina | reverse complement strand
CTCAGTTGGTTAAGCGACTGCCTTCGGCTCAGGTCATGATCCTGGAGTCCCGGGATCGAGTCCCGCATCGGGCTCCCTGCTCGGCAGGGAGTCTGCTTCTCCCTCTGACCCTCCCTGCTCTCATGTTCTCTCTCTCTCTCATTCTCTCTCTCAAATAAATAAATAAAATCTTTAAAAAAAACAAACAAACAAACATAAAATTGGCCATTTTTGCCATTTTAAAGTGTATAATTCAGTGGCATTAAATACATTCACAGGATTGGGGTGCCTGGGTGGCTCAGTCGCTTGGGCAGCTGACCCTTGGTTTTGGCTCAGGTCATGATCTCGGGGTCCTGGGTTCCTGCCCTGTGTCGGGCTCCATGCACCTCAAGATGTCTACCTCAGGATTCTCTCTCTCTTCCTCTGCGCTTCTCCCATTCACACACACTCTCTCTCTCTCTCTAAAAAAATAGATAAATCTTTAAAAATATATATATATAGGGACGCCTGGGTGGCTCAGTCGTTAAGCGTCTGCCTTCGGCTCAGATCATGATCCCAGCATCCTGGGATCGAGCCCCGCATCGGGCTCCCTGTTATGCAGGAAGCCTGCTTCTCCCTCTCCCACTCCCCCTGCTTGTGTTCCCTCTCTCGCTGTCGCTCTCTCTGTGTCAAATAAATAAAATCTTAAAAAATATATATATATATATATATATATATGTGTGTGTATATATATATTTACAGGGCTGTGTAACAGTCTAAGTTTACGCCAAGGTCTGAGGCAATCCTTGGTCCGGGAGAGGAGGGGTGGTGGGGTTGTCAGCTCCAGGGTGGCCTTCTAACTGCCCCCCGGCCCCTCCCTGGTTGAGCTGCCTCAGCCCCAGTGTTCTAGGGATGCCCCCGGGGCAATACCGCAGTCATCCCTCATGGACCCTTTCCCCTAAAAAGCCTTCCTGTTTCCATAACTGCTGCATCCTGACCTCACTCCTGCTCATCTGTGTGTCCTGGATGGTTCAAGATCTTTCTTTTTGAGGTGACCCTGGTGTCCACCCTCTGCTCCGGGAGCCACTCACCAGGCTATTAAGGACTTTTAACTGCTCGTTGCTGTGGAACTCCCTCCCAGCTGTCCCATGTACGGGAACAATCTGTACTCCCTCCCTGGCGCTCCCAGCACCCTCATCGGCGGCGTCCTCTTCTTGAAGTAACCGGCTCTAGAACTCGTAGATCATGAGTTGCTCCAAAATGAACTGCAACAGGGTTAGTTCTCCCTGGTCCTGCTGGAGAAGGAAATTTCTCCGCACATACTAAAAATAGTTGTTCCTATTTTCTGTTAATATTCTTTTTTTTAAAGATTTATTTATTTATTTGTCAGAGAGAGCGAGAGCACGAGCTGGGGGAGGCGGCAGAAGGAGAAGGAGACTCCCCACTGAGCAGGGAGCCCGATGCGGGGCTCCATCCCGTGACCCTGGGATCATGACCTGAGCTGAAGGCAGATGCTTAGCGGACTGAGCCACCCAAGCATCCCTTTCTGTTAATACTCCTCATTTCTCCTCATTCGTTCTTTGAGCTTTATTATTTCTTTATTGGCACTTACCACAGACCACAACTGCCTGGAGATGGCTTTGGGTGGTTCTCTGCCTAACTCCTAGTTGAAGGCTTCATGCCAGGCCATTGCTATCGTTATTTTTACAAAAAGCAGTACAAGATCATTGGGGGAAAAAATCAACTAATACAGAAATCAGAAAATACAGAAATACAGAAAAACAGGTTTCAGAGTGAGGTTTTTATCGTTTCTGATGTATGGATTGATGTACTTTGTGTTCCCTCGCTCCCCAGTGTGTGTTATGGTAATGCCATGAATATCTACAAGAGTGGGCCCTACCTTTGTATCCCATGTCTTTTTGGCATCCATCAAAATAGCCATGTGATTTTTTTCTCTTTTTAACGTAGTAAATCACATTAATGGATTTCCTAATGTAGAATTATCCTTATATTCCTAGAATAAATCTTACTTGGTCATGAGGCACTATCTTTTTAATACATTGTTGGGTTCACTTTACCTCTCTTTATTAGGACTTCTGTACTTACCACCATAAGTGAGCTCCACCTACTTTCCTTTTTTGGTGTTTTTTTGTTTTGTTTTGTTTTGTTTTAAGCTTTTATTTATTTGAGAGAGAGCGAGCACAAGCAGGGAGAGCGGCAGGCAGAGGGAGAGGGAGAAGCAGGCTTCCTGCTGAGCAGGGAGTCCGATGTGGGGCTCGATCCCAGGACCCGGGGATCATGACCTGAGCCGAAGGCAGACGCTTAAGGACTGAGCCACCCAGGCGCCCCTTTTTTGCTATTCTTATCATGTTCCTTGCATCACGGTTGTCATAAGCTCATAGGATGAAACAGAATGCTATGAAATTACAACAATCTCTTAAATTTTTAAAAACACTACGCCTGTGCCTACATCTACTGTCTTGTGTTTAATGCTTTTCTCTTTATATGTTTCTTGTGTTCATGTTCAGATTTTCCAAAGGTTCGTTGGTTTTATTGGTCATTTCTAGCACCATCAGATGAATTTATTTGTTTATGCGTAGATTTTGATTGACCTAACGCGAGTTGTTCTTAAAGAGATTTTTGAAATTATTTCCAGATTTTTCTTTCAGTCCCAACCGAAAACGTGTATGGGTATTTGTGTTAATAAAGCCAACAGGCTTCAGTAAGTCAGTTTCCCAAAGAAGGGGCCAGTGGGGGCGCCTGGGTGGCTCAGTCAGTTAAATGCCTGCCTTCGGCTCAGGTCATGATCCCAGGGTCCTGGGATGGAGTCCCGTGTCATGCTCCCTGCTCAGCGGGGAGTCTGCTTCTCCCTTTCCCTCTACCCCCCCCTCCACTTTGCTGTCTCTCTCTGTCTCTCTCTCACTCTCAAATAAATAAAAATCTTAAAAAATAATAATAATGGGGCCAATGAATGGCATGGCCAGGATTTGAACTCACATCTGTCTTTCATGTCCGTGCTCCCCACCCCACCCCCGTGACCACTATATTCTGCTACCTGGTGGGATATAAAGGATGTCTGTCTCAACTTGGGCTCTACTGAAGAGCAGAACTCGAAACAACAAGGACTGGTGTGCTGTGATATATTGGGTGGTAGTTCCAAGGAGGAGGAGTGAGGAAAGGATTAAAAGCCAACATAAAGTTGTGTGGGTGTAAGCCAGGCACCGGAGGCATTTAGTTCTGTTTGTTCGTAGGAATCTCATTTCCAATCACATAGGACAAAGAATTAATCCAGCTCTGTTTTCCATGAAAGTAACACAGAGCTGCCTAACCCTTGCGTCCTGGATTTTGGGTAATGTGAATTACTTTTATTTCCTTAGAGTCCAGAAGTTATTGGGATGGTGGCATCTATGGCCCATGGCCAAACAGCCTTCCTTTCTATCTGGGAACATCAGCCAGGGAAAGGGACTGGAAAGACCGGTTGAGATTAACATGCTGAAGATTCACCAGAAGCTTCCAGTTACTGATGAATTTCCGCATTCTAGAGATGATTTATTGTGGTAAGAAAGGCAGGAAAGGCATCCTGGGAAAGAAGCTCTTTTTACCTTTCTTAACCAAAATATATGTATTTAAAGAAAGATTAAAAGTATGAGTGACCATTCAGAGAATGTGGTTGGTTTGGGGGCTTCAGCAGTGATTCGTGGTCAAATTACTTTCTTTTCCTTTGTAATTTTTTTGGGGGGGGGATGAGGCACCATTGAATAATGGAACATTGAGTTTGGTGTCAGCCAGACCTGGGTTGTCACTTAGTGCCACATGACCCTGGACAGGTGTCTTCCTCCGTCTGAACTTTAGTTTTTACACCCATAAATTGAAGGTGAGAGTGCATCTCATTAAGTTTTTTTAGGGTGAATCGAGCAAAGTAATGTATGACAAAGGATTACTATTGCATATAGCATGTGGTCAGTGTTCAGTAAGTTGTAGTTACTACCATTGTTTTTTTTTAGGAATTGCATGATCTTAATTGTATGTTCCCGATGGAGTTTTTGCCTGCCAAAATTCTTAGAAAGATTACAGTTGACTGTGTTTTAGGCAGGGCCAATTCCAGGAAAGAAATGGAGGGATTGATAGGGTTGGCTTTCAGCATCCTATCCAGCTTTCTCACAGAGTCAGGGCACACACACATCTAGGCCTTGTTCTTACTCTCTGGAGCCCGCTCCCCTGTGGCCCGCCTCTTTTAAGAGAAAACAGTCTGATAAATAACATGGTAAAATAAGACTGGCTTTATGTCATAGTTCTCCTGATTATTTGCATTTTCAAAGGACATCAGTGTTTATTCTGAAGAAATGAATCTTTAATGGTGGCATCTCAGATATTTTGGTCTGTGGGTAGCAGGTGTCTTTTGAGGACAGAATCTCTTGTCCCCTGAATCTCATATCTCTTATTCATAAGTAACCACATCTTTTGTGTCCATGGAGCCAAGCCTGATTCAAGCATCTGGATTTTGACATGCTTTAAATTTGACTTTATTCCAAACATTTTATTTGTGCCTATATTATAATATCACACTTATAATAATAGGGAATGTGTCATAAAGTATTACTCTTCTGCATATAGACATCATGGTATATTTTTTAGTCTAGTCCCTTGTTTGCTTTGGGAGGTGTGTAAAGTTGTATTTTAGAAGGTTATTGAGTTAACAAGATAATTTAGTAGATCTAGTTGCCTAAAGCACACATCCCAAAATGACCAGCTTAACCAAAGGAATTGTCTAGAATTGTTCACTGAAGACCTGCTGTATTACAACAGATTGGTGGTAAAAACGCACTGCAAATTTAACCGCATATTAGACCATCTGTAAAGTAGCATTTCCAAAAATCAAAATAGCTTCAAGTGGCTCATAAGAACAATATCACTAGACTCTCTATATTTTTTCTTTCAAAGTAGTTTGCAATCAGGCATTTCATTCTTCCATCAAGATGAAACTTGCCATATAGCTATTTTTTATGCTTTATTCATCTAAAAAACTACCTTTTTAAGTCAGATTTAAAAGAGAGCAGTTAAAAATAACTTGGAAAACTGTGGTTTCTCAGAACATGTTTCTGAGTGAATTAAAATAACTATTTTTTTCCTAAATGAACAAAACACTGCTATTTTTATTTTGTCTATAATTCTTGACAGTTGTCTTTTTTTTTTTTTTTTTAAATACACATATTTTGTAACCTGTTGTAATCTCAGTGTGTGTACTGTGTTGTGGTCTTTTTCCTTGGTTGCCTCAAAAGCTAAATTCTTACTTACGTCATTCCAGACTTTTTGCTGCAAAGTCACATGCAGATACGGGTTTCTGTAGAAATACGCAGTTTGCTTGACTTTTTAACATAAGTGGGGTTGTAGCAAACACATTGTTGCTCACATCTACTTTTTGCATTCAACAGTTGGTCTTAGAAATCTTTCATGTTGGCTCATGTAAGTCTGCTTTATTTTTTTAAAGAAGATTGATTTATTTAGAGAGAGCGTGCGTGTGAGCAAGGGCAGGGGTAAGGGAGAAGGAGAGAGAGAAGTCGTAAGCAGGCTCCGTGTCCAGCACGGAGCCCGACTCGGGGCTCGATCCCACGACCCTGAGATCATGACCTGAGCCGAAACCAAGAGTTGGGTGCTTAACGGACTGACCACCCAGGAGTCCCTGCTTTGTATTTTTTTTAACTGGTGCATACTGTTCTGCAGTTTGGATGGACCACAGTTTACCGGTTAATTTCTCTGTTGATTGACAGTCCTGTTGTTTTATACAAATGCTGCAGAACCTTATCACACGCTGGGGAGATGCTAAGAAGGGGCATTTCAAAGAAAGCCTGCATCTCAGGTTGTATCAAATGTCCCCTTAACCGCCACACTGAGCAGCACTGGTTCACTAGCAGCACCGTATGAAGACACTGCTTCCCCCAAGCTTTGCTAGCATGAGACTATTAACTTCTGTATTCTGGTCAGTCTGGTGGGTGGAAGATGAAGTCTGGTGATGGCTTTCATTTCCATCAGAGAGCCAGAGCCCCTCTCGAGTGGCCTGGCAGGAAGGGAGGTGCTCTTGTCTAGCATTTGGGCAGTGCCTACAGGGAAAGGACAAGAGCAGGTGACAGATCCCAGGCCAAGCCCCCCAGCCTGGTGCATCTACAGCCAGCTTGCACTGAATCCCAGTCCATGTCCACATAAGAACACCGGCTCTGGGACAAGCAAAGGTGCTTGTAAAGACCCCAGGCATTCTCGTCTCTGTGGCTGCTTTCTTGTCACGAGAGGACCGAGTCTAATAGGCAGCCCAAAATACAGGAAGGAGGAGGTGATCCACCTGCTTTCTTGCTGACGCAGTGTAGAGACAACTGTGTTTCCAGTGCAGCTGAAAATGCACTGTCTCCTTTCTGGAGAGGCTGGGGATGCATCCTCTCTGTGCTAAGGGGTGTGTGTCCACGTCCAGGAGGTCATGTGGACAACAGCGGAGATCCTCACAAAAGCAGTAATTAACACTCCTCAAGAACTGGATTCATAGACTGAGCCCGTCAAGAACCAGTAGTGTTAGGAGACTGGTTGTGAAAAATTAACTAATGTGGTTTCCATCGAGTCATCATAACATGATCAGTGCTTGATTCTGAGGCAGAAACTGTCACCTGTCACCTGAAGCCACTTTCTTCAGCAGCACAAAGATGGAGAGATTGAACATCCCTTTTAGTGGCCAAATCCCAGTGATTGGAAAGAACTTACTTAATCCTTTATTGACAGAAAACATTAATGTCTCTATTAGGGAAGCAAAAGGTCTTAATTCCTTGCTTCAGAAGTAATCACTTGATGTTGAACTCCCCAGCTCTGTTTCATACTCAGGTAACTGACTTTGAGCAGGCACTTAACCCTTTAGAGCCTAAAGGAAACGGAGATTTGAGAAACTGTAACACAGTGGGAATCATAACACAGAATTTTCGTTCAGGGAGAGAAGGTCCAAAGCATTGATCCCAACCTCCGAGCTTTGAAGATACAGAAACCGAGGCCCCAAAGATGACCTGCCCTTAAAGACAGTTGCTGCATGAATCCAGGAGTTAATTATTGTACCGTGAACCGTTTCCTGACGCTCTGGTTTCCGATCTGAGCAGGACGCGGACTCTGTGTTAGTTTCGTTGATGGATGGGTTTTTCCCGCTGGTGGCCCCGGTCAGGCGCCATGGCACTTGTTAGATGTATCAGGAGCCCTTGATATGCTGACCATGGGGTGCTGGAGCCTGCTGGGGTGAATTGGTTCATTTTTCATTGTCTCCACCCTGACTTCATGAGAGGTCACAAGAGGTGGAACTGGGTAATTACTTATCTACTCTGAAAACTCACCTATATGGATCTGCCCAGAATTGGGCTGTCTGGTACCTCTCTGTGCTTGGGGAGCATGCTAAGAGCGTGAGGTCTGTGGGGTGCGTCCTGCCTTGGTGCCAACCTGCCCCTGCTCAGTCAGATGTGTGCTTTGCGGAACGGTCATCATGCTCTTAGATTGGATGAGGGGGAAAGCAAGCATTTACATTAGGAAGGGTCTGTTGTCCCCTTTCCTCTCCCGAGGCACATGCAACTTGGGAAAGATAAGATCCTTTGAATGCTCTTTGGACATGTTAGGGTCTGGCAGCTCTTAGATTCCCAGATCTTACGGTTCTCTGTCAGACTGTCCTACCAGGTGCCCGGGGTCCTGGTAGAAGGCAGCACCCCACGGCCCCTGGCAGCCTCCCTGCTGGCCCAGACACACTGTCCCCCCTCCGCACTCTGCTGCTTTGGGGCTCGCAAGGCTCCGCAGCAGGAGGTGGCTTTGGAAGAGAATGCAGGGTTCTGCCGAGTGACTCCGACTTTATTTTCTGAAGCACCCCAGGACCTGACCATCAGCTGCAAACAGGTAAGTTGCCCCCAACCCTTCACTCCACCGAATCGCATGATGGATCCCTGAAATCTCTTTTGCTTGGAAAATAGATTTAAAAGATGTGGAAATTAGGGTCCCTGGGGTAGCTGCCTCTTCCTGGATTCATTTTCAGAAGGTGAACCTCCAGTTCAGGTGATGCTTGGACGTCTGAGCCATCTCTTTCGGCAGAACTGTGGCTTTCTGGGGAAGAACTCGGGCAGCAACTTTGTGAATGCGGGGGAGAGGAGGGCTGGTGGGTAGAGGGCTCCCTGGGTGCAGTCTGCAGTAGGTGGGCAGAGACAGCAAGCCCACAAACCGCTCATTAGGCTCTGCGGCCTTGCGGTGGTCAGTCCCGGCTCAGGGCCTAAGGACATCCTGGCTCTGACTCGCCGCGCTTGTGTGACCTTGGATGTTAATCACCATCTCCGGGCCTCAGTTTGTAAAATCTGACAAATGAGGTTATTACTACCCACCTCCCCAAAGGGTTTTTTGTGGAGATTTGATAAGCAAAGTACAGCCTGGAACACGATAGGGCCTCAGTGAATGATAACGATTATTATTAATAATTATGCTAATAAATAATGTGGGCTGAGGCTCATTTCACAAGCCTGCTTACCTAGGTCAGCACTCAGCTCGTGCCTGAGGCCGGGGGTCCAGCCTTCCTCAGAATCCCTGTTTCATCTCCCAGTGGCCACGGCCTGCACTCATTAAAGAGCTCCCTCCTACAGTTCACGCAGGGGGGCTGGGTTTCCAGCATGGCCTCTGGCTTCTTTCGTTTCCTTTTATCCTTCCTTTCTGCCTTTTTCTATCACTTTTTATTACTACAAAAATAATACATGTTTATTAAACACAGGTAGCAAACTTAGGTCCTTTGGTATTTGATAGTTTAGTTTGACACAGAAGCTTCTAGGTACTTTTACATAAATGCATGACCTTGGTTTAGCATGATAAATTTCCCCCCTTACCTCCCAAGCACACGGTTAGCTAATGCTAATATTTGTGTCTTTTCCTTTTCTCTCAGTTTTACCTGGTTTAGTGTGAAAACTAACACCACTTCCTAACAAAAATAATTAGAAGTTCATTTTATTCAGCACTCCAACAAACACTTCATTAGGATTCTGGAGCTTCCGTGAAGTGCTAGAAAACAGTTACTCGTAGTGGAAAGCAATTGTCTTGTAACTTCGTTTCTTAAAATACCAGTGGTTTTTGGGTTCGCCCTAGGACTGCATTCTCATTAAGCTCCAGGAAGGGAAGCTGATTATCAGCGGGAGATTCTCTTACCAGTAGATGCTCTAAAGGCTGTCACTCCGTGCTGGGGAGGGGGCCACATGCTGTGCGTGGACCAGAACCTCACTCAGCAAGAATGTCTTTGCTGTACATTATGAAACCCTGACCTAGTCAAAGTGACACTCAGGATGTACCCACTTGATAACAGTACGTCCTGTGTACTGAGCGGGACAGGCAGCACTTTAGAAATTTGCCCTGCCTCCAGATGACGTCCCCGCAGTGTCAAGAAAATGAAAACATTGACAAGAGGGTCAAAGCATGAAGCCTTCATTTACCTCGTGAACTAGTTTAATTGGGTGCTTTTCATCAAGAGCTCCCCAAGTGGTTCCTGAATAGATAGAACTGTTTCTGGAGCGGGTTGAGGTGAAGGGGAAGGGGTGATTTGGCAGAGGGGAGACCAGGGAAGAGGGCCAGGGCCCACAGATTGCTAATAGCAGAGAAGACGTGCAAACAGGTGAGAAAGACGCAAAGGATCAAACAGGATGGAGAAGAAAACACCACCTTCCTCCTGATTTTGCTTCACATGGCCCCTGCTGTCCATTTGAAGCACGTACTGATGATCTGCTCTCTTACTACGGAAAGGAACAAGGGGAGGAAGGACACTAGTGTCAACCGAATACTCGGTATGTCTTATTTTTAAGTGCAACAGCCTTTAACATTATTGTTTTCCATGAATACATGATGAGGAGTCGAGGTTCAGAGCTGTGACATTATTCCCACGGTCACACCCCCAGTCAGTGACCCAGCCGGAAGCCGGTCCCAGGTGTCTCTGGTTATAGGTGTGCCCGGCGTTTTCCTTGTGAGAACAGAGACTCGTTTTATTCACGGCCCTATTCCCTGTGGCTACAGCCACGCAGGGCACAGAGCAGGTGCTTACTAAATACTCTAAGAATTAGGTAACTCGTTTGCACTACACTGCCTTTCCTTATGCTGGAGAAGAGTTTTAGCAAGTTCTGGAGGCGGATGAGAAAGTAAAAAGGACCGGGAGTCGTCACAATCCTGAGAACACCCAGCTCCCTAACAGGCTTCTCCTTTACCCCTTGGACACGAAATAAAGCATCAAGCATAAATTCTGAAATTTCTGCTTTGAAAATGATGGTGTCATCAAAAGGCCAGTCAGCACGTAAACTTGACAGTTCATGCAATTTAGATAACGTTTCTGATTCCCAGGGGGCTGCCCAGGTAGCTGCGGAAGGCACCTCCACGAGTGAATTGGTCACTTTTGATACGAGCCAGGACCTTCTGAAATTAGCAGGTTACTTGAGCTTGAAGGAGCTGAGGTCACCATTTGTTACTTGATTGCTCTTTGCTCTCAGCTCCGAGGGCAGCCGATAATGCAGAGTGCTGGACTTTCACTCTTGTTTTCAAATTAAAGATTTAATTACAGTCTTCATTGAAGATGAACCAAGTGTGAAAATACCTGATCTACTTGGAATGGGGGATCGAGGAAGAGTGTGGGGGTTGGAGTCCGTGCTGGGCCATTTAAATACTTTCAACAGTAGCATTAAGGGCGAAATCAATTATATTGTGACCAAACACTGCCCTGTGGGTTAGTCGGAGTCAGTGAAATTTATATGCTTCTTGTTGATCTTTTTTTTTTTTAAAGCTGAAAAGTTTTTTTCTTAGTAGTTATTCTGATAGACTACAGACTTGAATCTCCAAAACTTCAGGGTTTGGAAGATAGCATCCCTGAGATTAGCCGAGACTCGCTCTGCACACTAACCCCTGGCCGCTGTGGATGCGTGTGTCAGGGGCGCCGTGAGGCCTGTTGAGGCTGGAGTTCTCTGCACGTCTGTGGAATGAAGCCTGTTTATTGTGGTGTTCGCATCTTCGGTCAGTCAGTAATAAAAGCAGTCTTTCCAAAACCTGTCTGATGACACCACATTACCTACTTGTTGAAGGTAGTAGTTTTGTAAGGTTCTTTCACTGTGGAGAAAACAAGTGCCTTTCGGTCCTCCAGTTTCACTTGTTCTCATATCTTGGTTAGTGTCCAGAGCGAAGTTGCGGTGTCCAGGGACTGCGGTTAAGAGTAGATTCAGGGGGTGCCCGGGTGGCTCAGTCAGTTGAGGGTCTGACTCTTGATTTCGGCTCAGGTCATGGTCTCAGGGTCATGTGATCGAGCCCCGGTTTGGGCTGGGCCTGCTTAAGGTTCTCTCTCCCTCTCCCTCCCTCTGCCTCGCCCCCACCCTCCCGCAAAAAAAAAAAAAAAAAAAAAGTCGATTCATGATGCCTCATTAACTCTCCGTCATTGAGAAATTAGCTGTTTCCCAGAAATGAATTTCCCAAATGACTGATCATTTCTCCTGCTGTTGCCAGAGTTCCCTGCCTCCCACCGTCTGACCACAGGGAGGTTTATAAGTGGATCCTCCTCTCTCTTGCCTTCAAGATGCTGAACCTTTCTTAAGGGTTCAGGTTCACTGTCACATCTCTTCTTGTACTCGCGGCTCTCCTGGCACCTTCCCTTTCCTGGACGTGGGGCTGGCGGCCATCCCTTTGCCCTTGTCCTGACAGCTGCCTCCTGGCCGTGTTCCTGTACTGGTCATGACGGCGTGGGGTCCAGGAGACAGCTCAGCTGGCTTTGACCAGTGAGTTACTCATTCTCTCATTTATTCATCAATGACCACTTGTCGAGTGCTTACCAGGTGTATGGCTTTTAACGGATGGCCACCAAGGGGCCCCTGAGACAAATACAACGTGGATCCTACCCTGTTCTTTTTTTTAAGTAGGCTCCATGCCCAGCACAGAGCCCAACGCAAGACTCAAACTCACAACCCTGAGATCAAGACTTGAGCTGAGATCAAGAGTTGGATGCTCAACCCACTGAGCCAGCCAGGCACCCCCTTCCCTGTTCTTCGGGGAGAGTTGTTAGGTCAGTGATGGAAGGGGAAGAGGGTAGGGAGGTGGGAGTGGCAGAACCACAAGAAAGGCCACAAGCATTGTTTCTGCTGAGAGAGACCAGGAAAGTGGCTTGGAGCTGGGTTTTGACCTGTGGAGATTGGGGGACAGTGAGACCAGCACAAGCTCATATCAAAGGCAGGGATCCTGGGTCTGCGCTGGGGTGGAGAGCGGTAGGAGTCTGCCACAGGATTCCAGTGCAGGAGAGATGTGGGGAATCAGCTTGCTCCTCAGATGCCAGGCCAGCGGGTTTGGATGTTTCCACATGCCATGAGAGGTGTTGATTGAGGAAAGGAGACAGGCCTGTGGAAGCACAGTGGCCATCCAGGGTAAAGTGCAGGAGAGAGGGAGGACTGAGCAGGACAGCCAGAGGCTAGCAGATCAGGTACAAGGTAATGAGGGTGGGATCCAGTCTGGGGTGTGGAGGGATGGGGTTACGGTAAGGGAGAGATAGAGCTCCGTGGGGTTCCCATGAGCAGGACTCTGCCAGTGCTTGGAGGTGGGAGGGAGGTGACGGGAGAAATTTCCTAAGATAATCCTGAGGCTTGGAGCCTGAGCAAGGTGAAGTGGGCGTGCTCAGGACCCAAGAGAGGAGGGTCGGGTTTACTGTGTGGGGACAGATGGTGCGTTTAATTTTGAACACTATGAATTTACATTGCAGGGAGCTCATCCAGATGGAGATGTCCAGCAGATATTGAAAATACAGAAATAGTCCTCAGTGAGAAATCAGGGCAAGAGATCTAAATTGTGAAGTAGTCATTTGCAAGGAGGGGATATTTAAAGCTTGTGTGGCAAGGGGGGACCAAGTCACGCAGTTTGGAGAAAGTCTGTAGGGCAGAGGCTAGAGAAGAGAGGAAGGCAGAGAAAGCTGGGAGAGCCACAGCAGAAGGTGGAGGGCGAAGGGCAAGGTCAAGTGTCTAGTGCCCCTGAGGGGAGTAAGAAAGACCGGAGCAGCCGTGGGCTGTGATGATCAGCACGTCATGGGTGACCTGGAGAAAACTTGCCTGGGAATAAGACAGCCACCAGTTTGCCAGGGGTAACCCAGCGAGTGGGCGGTGAGGCCAACTCTTCAGTTAAATTTGTTGGTAATACAGTGCAGACAGGACAATAAGTCAGCATTAAGAAGTGTGGGGAGAAATCGAGGGAAGGGATTAATAGAAAAAGATCAGGGGCACCTGGGTGGCACAGTCAGTTAAATGGCTGACTCTTGGTTTTGGCTCAGGTTGTGATCTCAGGGTCGTGAGATCGAGCCCCGTATCGGGCTCCATGTTCAGCAGGGAGTCTGCTTGAGATTCCCTCTCCCTCTGTGCCTACTGCTCATGCTCGCTCTCTCTCTAATAAATAAATCTTAAAAAAAAAAAAAAAAAAAAAAGACCAAGTACCCCTTAGGATGGCCATTATTCAAACAAAATAGTGGCAGCAAGGATGCAGACAAATTGGAACCCCTGTGCATTGCTGGTGGGAATATCAGTATAGTTGCTGTGGAAACCCGTCTCGCAATTCCTCAAAAACCTAAATGCAGAATTACTATATAATCCAGCAATCCCACTTCTGGGGATGTGCCTGAAAGAACTGCAAACAGGGACATGAACAGAAACACCACCAGCATACCAGCATTATTCACGATAGCCAGAGGCAGACACAACCCGCACATCCATTGATAAATGAATGGGTAAACAAAGTGTGGTGTCTACACACCGTGGGGTATTACTCAGCCTTCGAAAGGAAGGAAATCCTGCCATACACTACGACATGGATGAACCTCGAGGGCACGATGTGCACTGAAATAAGCCAGTCGCAAAAGGAGAAATACTGACTGACCCCACTGATGGGAGGTTCCTGGAGTTGTCCCACTCGCAGAGACAGAGGGTAGAAGAAGGATGGTTCCCCAGGGTCGAGGGAGGAGGGAGCGGACAGTTCCTGGATGGAGTTTCCGTTTGGGAAGACGAAAAAGTTCTGGAGACGGCAGGTGCGTAACAGAGTGTCTAGACATAATACCCCCCAACTGCACACGTAAAAATGGTTAAAATGATAGGTTTTGTGTTATGTGTGTTTCACCACAATAAAAAAAAAAAAAATTCAAAACTGAAAACTAAATCCTGAAAGGGAAACCATCCTGTTGACCAGAGGAAGGAAGAGTGAAGTAACAATTTGTCTCCTGCTTTGGTAAATACCTGCCAGGGTTGGTTTCCTTCAGTCCAGCAGCTGCCATCCCTGTGCAGGAGCTTCTCACCCCGGGAGGCCGGCGGGGGTCATTCTGCGGAGCCCCCAAACACAGGCTCCTGTGAACTTTGGCTTCAGACGGGATGCATTGAGGAGAAAAAGGAAACCATTTTCTTTTTCATTTTTTTTTTAAAGATTTTATTTATTTGAGAGAGAGAGCACGAGCTGGGGGGCAGAGGGAGAGGGAGACGCAGACTCCCTTGAGCAGGGAGCCGGATGCGGGGCTCGATCCCAGGATCCTGGGATTATGATCTGAGCCGAAGGCAGACGCTTAGCCGACTGAGCCACCCAGGCGCCCCAGGAAACCGTTTTCTTGAAGGCAAACTAAAATGCTTTTCCAAACATGAGCTCTTCTCTTTTGAAACGGTTAAAAAATATCATAGACGCCTGGAGGGGAGAAGGCGCCATCACATTCCCCGAATGCCTTCTATCACCCACAGGTTCACTGGACCCACGGAAAGGGTGGAAGTCCTTTCGTGGGGGCTAAATGAAAAGGTGGCACTTTACGTAAAAATGATTTCAGAAATACATATATTGAATATCTTTTTTTTCTTTTTTTTTTTTTTTTTAGCTTTCTTAGAAAACGTGTAAAAACTGTCTTTTGGAAAAATGTGCACTTTGTGCTATTATTTTGTTATTTCTCTTCACCCTTAACGTGAACCATTCCAAAATAGTGTATTCTTGCTCCTGTAACCTGAACTTACCTTGTCCATCCACGAGTGCGTGTTTTATTTAGGCGGTAAAATAGCTTGTGTGGCTGTGAGTAGGCATGTATCCTCCTGTCCGGAAATGCCTGGAATTTTCTATCCTGATTGATTTCATCTGGTGTATGTTTTTTTAGATGTGTCCTGGCATCTGCTTCCTTATTCTGTACCAGAGGAAAATATTAATAATTACTAGTCTTAGATTTCCTGTAACGCTAGCTAGGAAGGAGAATGAAAAGTTGGCGTAGAACGATAGGTCATACTGAGGAGTCCTATATTTGCTTTTGAAAGAAGACTGAGTCCCCGGGTAGTAAGGATGAAATAATTTACCTGACACCATCCTCTGCCCTGCTTCTAGCATGTCATTTGGGGCACAATATTTACTTTTGAATTACAAGCTACAAAATTTATACCAGTTCTATTTGAGAAGTTGCTCACGAACTTTCTCTTATAACCATTTCCGTGGCAGAGTGTCAGGATATCTCTAAATGAAAAACTTCTTTAAAACCATGTGGCTGGGGGTGCCAGGTGGCTCAGTCAGTTCAACGTCTGCCTTTAGCTCAGGTCATGATCTCAGGGTCCTGGGATCCAGTCCTGCATCCAGCTCCTGCTCAGTGGGGAGCCTGCTTCTCCCTCTGCCCCTCCCCCCTGCTCATGCACTCTCTCTCTCTCTCTCTCTCTCTCTCAAATGAGTAAAATAAAATTTAAAAAATTAAAAAAAATAATACCATGCAGCCAAAACTACATATCTTATATGTTGTGTTAAAGAGCGTGTTTTGTGGAAGATGATAGGATTCCAAAGTGAAAGGCAGGCTGGTGGATTAGCCAGAAACCAAGGTCCTCCGGGGCGCTAGGTGCAAAGGCAGCGTTCTGTGTCCTTGTGACCCGCCCTCCTGGCAGTGGTGTCCAAAACTTGCATGCTTTTTCTCCGCCTTCACAGGATGCCCATCATATTACCCTTTAAGGCTGAAACATCTGTGACCCTTCCTCCTTCTCAGGGTGCAGAAAACTGCGGGGCTCCTTGAAATTTTTCTCTTGTTGCAGAGTATCTGGACAGGGCCAGGCCAGTTTTTTAGCATGGCAGATGCCACACGCAGCCTTCTTCCTGGGTTTGATTCCTTCCGTTTTCTCAGGTCCCAGGATCAAATGGGAAGTCGACTCCAGAGATGACTTGTGAGCATCCGGCTTGCCTGGTCCGCTTTAGTTTCTGAGATTCCGTCACGGGCGTGTTTGAGCTGTGTTTGCAGCTGCACGTGTCACCACCCCATCGGGGCACAGCTCCTGGACCCGAGCCCTTGTTGGCATTGCAGAGTCCCCGACGAGCGGGGTCCCATGTGCTCCCCGGGAGCCAGGCTCTTCGGCCCTGGCCCAGGCTGAGGTCCCAGGGCCACTGCCTGTCCCGGGGTGTGTTTGGTGAGGCTCCTCTCTGCCTGTGTGCCCCGGCTGTGCTTGGAGTCTGTGCGGGACTGACAGACAGAAGCAAATAAACCCGTGCACGCTCTAGTCCCTAAAACTGGCTACAAAATTTATACGAGTTCTATTTGAGAGTTCTATTAGGCTTGAGACTCTCCTGCCAATGTGTGTGTGAGCCCTGTCCTGTGGTTGTGGCACGTCCTGGGAAGACTAACGCCCGTGGTCTTTCCCACACATTCATCCATTACTAAATACCCGCAGTGTGCACTGCACTGTGTGGTAGATGTCTTCAGCCTATTTCAGTTTACCACATGTTTTGTCTTCCACCTTGTAGGCTGACTTCCTGTTTCTGGTGGAGGCTCTGGGGGCTCCCCTTGCTCAGCCCTGGCTCTGGCCTGCGGGCCCAGCCTCGGGAAATGTTATGTGTAACTCTGGTGCTCAAGAAGGCACAAACTAACAGGCTCGGAATTCATTTTAACTGTTAGGCTTTGGATGTATAAAAGAGGATGAATAAAGGGACGCCTGGGTGGCTCAGTCAGTTAAGTACCTGCCTTAGGCTCAGGTCACGATCTCAGGGTCCTGAGGTATCGAGCCCTGTGTGGGGCTCCCTGCTCAGCGGGGAGCCTGCTTCTCCCTCTCCCTCTGCTACTCGCTCGCTCTCTCTTGCTCTCTCAAATAAATAAATAAAATTTAAAAAAAGAAGAAGAAGGATGAATAAAGTAAAAGTCCCCTTTCCTTGAACGTCAGAATTGGACCTCATCTGAGAACATTCAGGGATGTTTGAACTGTGTTGTCACTAATTCTTTTTTTTTTTTCCCTTTCTCAACCAGTGTTACTACACATCTTACTCATTTCTTGGTTCTGTGTAGACAGTGGGGTACATAGACTCGCTTCGCTTCTTCTGCAGAAGTTTGCGGACTCATTGGGGGGGACTCATAATGACTGACAAGTGTGTAGAGTCATCAAGTCTGCAAACTATTTTGTCATATACCATCTCAATCCTCAGAGCAGCTTTGTGAGACACATAATTATTCTCCTCCTTTGACAATTAAAGAAACCGAGACTCCAGTGTTCATTGAGATGCTGGTGTCTGTTGTCAGAACCCACAGGCTTTCAGAACGGACTCTCAGAGGCCGCTGAGGGCAGCGGGGATGAGGATGGAGGCCAGGAAGTGGTGCTAGGGACAGGGCTCAGACTGCCGAGGTGCTGCCGTGGCCAGGCCCGCCTGTGGGTCACCAAATGGTGACGCGTTATGTGATTTCACCGTGGGCTTTTCAGCTGCATTGGGCTTTACAGGGCCCCACCAGTTTGTGTAGAACCATCCATCCTAAGTGCTCTCCTCTGTCCCCATTTTACAGACAAGGACACTGAGGCATGCAGAGGGTGTGGAACTGACCAAAGCCTGCACACCTTACCCTGGCTCTGCCTTGTTGCCTTTGACTGAGGATCGGCTTCTGCTGCCCCAGCAGTCTCCATTCTCAGGGCTCCAGGTACCCAGTCGCTGTAGACTGGGAACTGGGGAGACCCCTACTTCTGGAACATGGACGCCTCTGTCCACTACTTCCCAGAGTTCCTACCTTTTAGGACAAACTTAAGCTCAAACTTAAGAGATTCTTCCTGCTTCCAGATACTGCTGTCTGAAGGAACGGTTTGCTTGATCGTTGGATGATAACACTATTTTTTGTATGGTTTATAAAGCATGTCCACAGACGTTCTGCTATTTGATTTTGATTTGACACCAGCCATCCTGTTACACCCCCCCAAAGATGAAAAAAGCAGAGCTTGTGTCACAAGGGACCTATTGTCTGAGTGACGATTAGGCTGATTGGGACACCGCGGCTGGGCTCTGGGCCCAGTGAAGTACAAGTGTGTTCCTCATTCCCCGCTGTCAGGAAGGCACATGTATGTGTGAGCAGACCTTGTACTAAATCCTCATTGACTTCCTGCACCTTCAGAAGCAAGAATCTAACTTTAAGATATTGAGAGGTAGACTGCAGACCAGTGGAATAAGGAAACTAAAAATCACTGTTACTCACTGATTATCACAGTGGCCTGTGGTTAGCCTCATGTCACAATGGGGAAACCGGGGCTCAGAATGCTTATGTTCAAAGTCGGCCTCGTGTCTGGTTCACTGAAGGGCAAAGTAGAGCAGAGTCAGCCATTGTGAGGATTCGTCTCGGGATGTTGTTACCTAAGAGAAGCGAAAGCCACACTATGTGCAGGTTTTAAGACTGAGTATGTTTTGGTGAAAACCCAGGCAGTGTGAATGTTGTGTTTTTTTGTTTAAGATTTTATTTATTTATTTGACAGAGACAGACACAGTGAGAGAGGGAACACAAGCAGGGGGAGCGGGAGAGGGAGAAGCAGGCTTCCCGCCGAGCAGGGAGCCCGATGCGGGGCTCGATCCCAGGACCCCGGGACCATGACCTGAGCCGAAGGCAGACGCTTAACGACTGAGCCACCCAGGCGCCCCCAGTGTGAATGTTTGGATTGTGTGTATCACCAAATGCCGCCTCCCTGGGTGAGAGAAGTCCGTGGGGCCAGTGACAATGAGTTAACCCCTCCTGGGCACACTTGCTTCCTTCAGAGAGAGTTCAGGAATGAAGGAGTCAGAGAGACGTCTCTACGACTGATGGTGACAGTTTGGGGTCAGGGAGCCACCAGCAGTGTCCCCACCGCTGATGGGCAGGGGGTTTTGCGGAGGTGAGCAGTGAGGTCCTCGGGGATGCTGAGCACCCATCAGGATGGGGCTGGTGTCGGGGCACTTTGCTTATTCATGGGCCTGCTTGGACACTCCAGTCGGTTTTTGACCCCCTCTAAGAAATAAGCAAGGAATGGGGGTCCCCAGGAGCTGCCATGCCTTAGTTCAGGAGTGTCTGTCATGCAGGGCGGGGGGTGGGGGTCGAGGAGGGCGTCTGGCCTGAGATGGTGTTGCCCAGGTCCCAGGTTGGGGGGGGAGGGCTGAATGCTGTCCCTTCTTGCTTTTCCTTTGTTGTGCACTACATTAAAACGATGGAGAAAGGGTTCTTTGTGTTGGACTCTGTAGGTGGGTAGGGGAGTGGGTTTGGTGTGTTGTCCCGTAGTTCCCTGAGCAGTAGGCCAGGCTGGGAGCCCAGGCCGCCCGCCCCCCAGGCCGGAGGTCTCTGCAGCTACTTCTGCAGGCTGCCTGATAGGCTTCTGCTGATTTCCAGAACGAAAGAGTTGTTCCGGTGTTATTTTGTGAGTTGTGTATCCACGTCCTACACGAAGAGGTACTGTTAATAGTGCATAGTTACTTTCTCTTACGAGTTCACTTCATTTTTAGCATTGGCCGTCCCTGCCTGCACAGGTCATGCTGTTGTTGAGGGGGGAGGGAGGACTGCTGTGTGCCTGCTTCCCACCACAGGGACCCCCATTTGCCGGGGCTCGGCCACTTCTCTCCACAACACGCAGAGCACAGAGCTGGCCCCTCTCAAAATGGATGTTAGATTTTAGAGCTGCTCCTGAAGATGTGTTTGCAGGGAGAGCGTAATCCTCAACAGCCCTCTCTTTGTCACTGCCCTTTCATTACATGTAGGTGGAAAAAAAAAAAAACATTTAATTGTTTCAAAGATTATATATATTTTTTAAGCAAATATATAGTAAATGGGGGGAGATTAATAAAGGGCTATTTTTCTCAGCTTGTGGTTTCTAATTACATCAGTTACAGCTTAGCCCTGCCCTTAACTAGAGTGCAGGCATGAACTGGAAAAGAATGAGCTAATCCGTGATAGATCGGGTTGAATAAAGATCTCCATTCATATCTTTACCTTTTATCCCTTGTTCCGAGTGCCAAGAATTAATGCTGTTTGAAAGTACAAACTGAACCTGCCAAGCTTCGGACGGCTCCGATAATCCTAATTATTTTAGATGTGAGTGAGAAGGGCAGCAGTACCACTCTGGAAAAGAGTCCCATTGTGAAACATTAAATATCTGCTAAGTGCTGTTGGTTGGACGTGATTTTATTTCCAAACACGACAGTTATCACGGAGCGGAAGAATTTGTTGTTTGAGAAATTTTCATTAGCTTTTCATCAGACTCTGAGGCCTGCGAACTCAGGAAACCAGAGGCCAGCACTTTTGTTTTCTTCCTGTCCACTTTGAGGTGTGGAGCTGCTAATAATTGAGGAATGCCACTTATATTCTTATTTTCAAATGGTTTCTTAGTGGGTGTTTAACAGCATTTAACATAGAGAGGAAGAAAGTTTTTCTCAAGCATGAATATCCTGTTTTCTCACATCCCTGGAGGAGAATTATTCGTTCCAGCCCACTGACTTCCAACAGATCATTCAAGTTAAAAGTCAGGGGTCTTTGCAATGTTGAAAGATTTAGCAGTTAGAGTGGTTTTTGTTTGTTTTTTAGTGAGGTGGAGTTTTGGGGGGGGGTGCAGCAAGGTGGTTAGATAGTATCACTAGAATCATCTTAAAAAAATTTTTTTCCCAGCACTGGTAAGAGTGATTATGTGTAAAGTTTTTTCGTTTGTTTTTAAATAATAGTAAAAGAAAGCCCCTTTAGCTTCTGTAGACAAATAGGCTACTTGAGAGAAAACAGATACTGGGCTTGCTGGTTCAATCGACGGTGAGGCCTGGAGGAGGTTTGTCCACCTTTCATTGGAACACACAAAAAAATCACACGGACAGGTTTTTCTGTTCTTACTTTTTAGTCTCTACTTCGGTCTCCAGAAGTCATTTCTTCCATTTCCAAAAATGCTGGGAGCCTGTCCATGACCAAGGGGTAGCAGAATCTGGAATTGTTTATTGCCTGTGAATGCTTGCTGTCCACTGCTCCCCCCCCCCCCCCAAGCCCAGCTGCCCCCATCCCCACCCCCAGCACCAGAGCAAAGCATTAACATCTTCAATGATGCAAATAGTCGTGTGTTGAGCATCTCTGGGCCAATTATTCTCTCTTTCTTTGGGCTGATTCCCCAGAGGGGAATTACCAGGTCAGAGGGTATGAACAGTTCCACGGTTCTTATTACATGTCACTGGATTGCCGTCTAGAAGGACTGAACCCATTTCTAGTGCTGCCAGCAGTGTACCTTTTCTTACAGTCCCACAGACACGAGGCATTAGCAGTTTCACAAAATAATTAAGAGGAACCTTCGGAGTTGAAATTAGCCTTGTGTCAGGCTCATTAGAATCAGCTTGAAAGGCAGAAAGGCTAACTCTGACTTTTGAATTTTTAATTGGTATAAAATGATTTACAGTGATCAGTGATTACTCTTCCCCCCAACAAAATTTAATGAAGCTGCATTAAAATGGAGAGGGTCCCTTTGAGGACTGTAGTAAAATAGGTTTTGGACATTAGTCTCCGAGAAGACACTGAGGAAATCTTTACTGTAACTGCTATTAGGAGGGGCCACACAAAGGCCAACAAACACCATCCCTAACTTCAGCAGGCCCCTTTGCGAAGACAACGCTAAGCCTTGAACAAAAGTAAAAACAACGTAGATTTAAATTGACTGTAGAGACACTGAAAACTACTGGCATTTTTCAAAACGGGCTGAGTTCATTTATTTGCATCTTCTCTGGAGTGCAGCCGTGCGTGAAGGATTCGTGGAGCCCCCGTCGGTGCCGGTGACACTGTGTGTGTCTCTGGAGTTGGAGTCACAGGAAGACTTCCCAAGAAAACACCCACAAGGCAACTGAGGGCAAAAGGGGGCTCTCCCCCATTTCTTCCTTTTGCAGAATTCCTGCCCCTCCACCTTTGGGTCACAGATCAGTTAACTGGGGGTGGGAGGTGCATGGCTGGGGTGTAATGGGGAGGAGGGGCGTCCCCTAGATCGGCTGCTAACTGAAGGCAGGAGGCAGGCTGGGGGCTCAGGACATGTCGGGGAGCACTGACTCGCTCCTTCCTAGCTGCTACGTTAGTCTGACAAGGGTCAGGTGTTTTGCCTCCTTAAACTCAGCGACTAGGAAGGTTCCATGGCCAGTGACTAACCGTGGCGCCCAAGGGTGGGACAGCGCAGGGAGAGCGAGACCGCGGGGTGGGGGGGCTGGCCGGTGCCACACTGCCCTCTGGCTTCCACAAGGTCGCCCGTGTCACCCGGTGAGAATAATTCTTCCAGTGAATGGTTGGAGCGCTACCCACTTCGTTAAGGTATGTGGCATACAGGAAGTAGGCAGTAAATGCTCCCTCCTGTCCCCATGGCTCCTGACAGAGGACCTGCTCTCATTGGTTTGAGGTTGGGTTGGGGCGGGGGGCAGATCAGCTCATGGACTCTGCGGCTGGCTCTTAGTTGGCCAGAGTACCAAGATGTCAGCAGAGTCTGCTGCCTTTGGAAAACATTTCTTTGTATCTGCAACATCCTGGGCATGCAGTGCCATTCATAAATCATCTTGGATTTGCAGGGAATTTTGCATCCGTAGGACAATTCGAATTTAGCCTTTATGAACTGCAATAAGATGAAGGCTTCAGATTTCATAGGTTCCCAGGGTTTTTTTGGTTGCCATTATGTATTTATATACGCATGTGTATGCTTTTTGGTGTCTGTAACGTACATTTAACAGCGTTCTACTTAAAAAATAAAAAAAAAAAAGCTTATACGCTTTTACCCTTGCTTTTTAGTTAAGTTACTAAACAAATACTATCAATATCAAAGGTAATTGCTGGTCAGGAAATTGCCTAAATTGTTTCTCAGATTTACTAAGCTTTCAGATCATGCCTTTCCTTACTGGAGGTATTAGGGGTAGCCATACAAAACTCTCCATCGTTCTGTCTGTCCGTCTGTATGTCACGTGAGAAGAAAGGGGCTTTCTGAAATAATTTGGTCCAGTGGTGTGGTTCAAGGTCAGCCTCTTAGATCCCAGCTCTGTTCTTTTAGTTCTGTGTGGTTCCACTAGCTGCAGCAAACCTTTTCCAAACCCATAACAAGCGCAAATAGTGTTCTCTTGTAAAAAGGTCTCTTTTCAGCATGGTAATATACCTTATTAAATCCGAAACATAATAAGTATTGATGGCAAACACATCAGGACCCGGTACAGCTCCTACTATGATTTAGTTCTCTACAAATGACTTCAGCACTCAGCTCCCAGTGCATTTGGCTAATTACATCATAGATGTCCCTATTGATGAACACAAGCTGAATTAACACAGGGCACTAATGTACCCTTTCACCATTATTGTTGTACAAGAAGCCGTGGCGGATGCTGGCAGTTAGTTACACAAACATTAGTATTAACGATTGGCCGTTTGGAATCGGTGACAAACTACTGCCCGGCAGAATCCTGAGGCTGAAACCAATCAGGAAGTTAATGAGGAGAGAAATTACCACTGCAGCTTCCCCTTAATTACATTCACACTAGGCAGGAAGGGAGTTCTGGGGGTGGATCTGAACTCGGCTAAGGTTAAGAAGGTCAGAGACCCTTTTGCTTAAATTTTGTATCTACTGTGGCTTGTAAGGTTGCAAAAATTGTTCAGCACATTAGCATCCTTCATATTTACTGTCAGGTCCTAGTAGAGTTTTATGTGCACGGATTTACTTTTAAAATCTTTACCTGACTTCTCTTTTAGTGAAGGTATTCCTTCAAATTTTTGTATTTTTGAAAAACTTTTTAGTTTTCAAAAGTTATGTAAACAGCAAGTGTTTGGTCCTGTAAAAGTCCAAGAGAAATAACAGGAATATCAATATCAGTAAGCTATCACCTTTGCTGGTTGTATGTTGAAAAACTTAGGGTTACCTGTCAAATGGTAGAAACACATGGGTGGAGTCTTGCTTTGGGTAATTTGTCAGGTGGATCATTTGACAAGACAAGTTCTATTAGCATCCTTTACATAAAGGGGAGGGGTTCAGGGAAGGGTGGATATAGTTTCCCCAGAGGGGGGAGGGGTAGCAGACTGGGTTTTTTTTTTTTTCTTCTTTATGCACATAAATCCAGAACTCTGCTACCTAACTTTCCCCTTCAACTCAGATAACTGAATAGATATTGTGCAGAAATACTGTTTTTTTTTTAATTCTAAAGAAACACTGGGGTTTTTAATGAGTGCCTAGAACAACACTTTCAACTCAGAATAGAAATGCAGAGTGTGCCTCTATCTTTGTTGGAACCTAATTGAATACTGAATGCAGAAAGACTAGCCACTTTTAACATACTCTTCTCCCTCCCTGTCTCTCCCCACGTCCCAGTATTCTCGCCGCCCAGCAGTCAAGATTCTGGCTTGGTTTCCCTCTCCAGCAGCTCTCCTATTAGTAACGAGAGCACAAAGGGAGTGCTCGAATGTGAGTCTGCCTCCGAGCCCAGCAGCTTCACCGTCCCTCCCGTCATCGAAGAGGACGAGTAAATGATGCCCGGTGCCTTTGGCCATTTGTTTCACTTGGAATAGCAGGCTTATTCCATTTAGACACGGGGTTTGTTGTTAATATTTTGCCTTGACTCATGTCGACTTAACTGTTGAGAGCGTGTTTGGTTTATACTCCTTAGAGCTTAGCCTCTGGGCTAAAATACATTTGGAATAGTTTAGGATCCATGACTACCATCTGCAAGAATTAAGTGCTTTGCTCACGGAGTTAAATAGTAGTGTTCCCCCCTCCCTTTTTTTATGATACTGGTTTACATGTAGTTTTCAAGAAATACAGTAATTCACTAAAGTCAAGCAGTACATTTGCATCTAAATGTCATAATTAGATACTACTTCTGGTTTTAAAATGAAATCTTAGGTGCTTCAGACGTTTCTATTTTAGTATTTTAATAAAACTGCAAAAATATAAATTTAGCCAAATACCTGACCGGTGAGAAGAAGAGAGCAGACAAACTTAGTGATTGTTTTAGAAATCTGCAGAAGGTCAGAGTGATTGGAAATACTGTGTTTGTGTTGCTGTTGGAAAAGCCAAGCCCTCCTCCATTCCCCCCACTGGAAAACATGATTGAGATACAGTCAGAAAAAGAAATTAAAGCCCTAAAGAGCCACTACATTTTCTGTGTAAAGGGTGTAATTTCAAAACAACGCAATTTAAAGTAACCTCAGCAATGTAGAATTCCCGGGTTTGTTTCTAGAACAATAGGAGAGTTTATCCTACACATTCTTTCTACTACAGGGAGAAAAAAAATGGATGCAGTCTAGACTATTTTGTAACCTTCTGTTGTAATCTGATTTGAAAATAAGTACATCTTTAAAAGTTACTACAGATTTCTGAGTTCATTATTTTGTTAAAAATTGCTTGTGGAGTACTTCCTTATGTAACAGAAGCCATCCTGAAATGAAACTAGTCTGAAAAAAATTCATTGTTCTGTGTAGTTGCAGCTGTACCTGAAATAAAAACGTTATTGATGACTGAATTTCCTTGTGTGTATATTTGGTGAGCGGTATTAAACAGGAAAAAAGAAATTACTTGTATTTTCTTCGCTCTGTGCTTTGAAAACATCTATTTGATTTCACCCCCATCTGTTGTAATCAATAACCTGACCATCTTGTTTTTTATTAAATGCACTTACTCTTAATTTCATCCACCAGTGGTTTTAGAGAGAATAATGTGGAGTTACCTATATAGGTTTGACATTATAAATCACTTCTTGGGGCCGAATCGCATAGTGGTATCGATTGATCCTGATATATCACAGAAATTTACTGTCACTTCTGTTTTCAATTAAAGATACAATCAGTCAGATAATGACTTAATTGGATTTTACAGAAGATTGAGTTTTATTGCCCAGTGCTTTACGAGTTTAGTTAAGGAAGATCATTTTATCACACTTGTCAGGCCGCTGCTACTGCGGCCGGGTGCCCTTCGGGGCGGCTTGTAGATATTGTGAGGCGTCGCCTGGAGGCTGTGGGGCGCGCCAGGAAGGGACCTGGGGGCGCAGGCGGCCACCTCCAAGGCGTTCATGGTGGCTTTTCCGAAGATGAAGATACCTCTTGCACTTGCTGCCCACGGCCCAGGCCCCCTACATTTTTTGAATAATCTTGGCTTCTGCGGATCCAGGACTCTTCCAGTTCCCGCCGTTCTAGAGAAGACCCCAACACACGATTTTTGCGGGGTGGTTTTGTTGGAGAAGCTGGACACGCCCCCTCAGTGGCGGAGGGGGCTGCCCCTTAAGGGCCCTTGTGTTTCTGAAAAGTCAGCGGAGCCCGGGTAAACATAACAGCGCCTGTCAAAGACTTGGCCGAGCTCATTCTGGGCCCCTGGTGCCCAACCCCACCCCCCCAACCCAGGGCCGGGCTCCGGTTTCGCAGGCCGTGCGCTTCCAGCCTCGTTCTGCAGCCTGAGTTCGACTCCCAGCTGCCGGAGCCCCGGGATCAGGTCGGGTGGGCGGCTCCTGTCCTTTAGAGAGCCCCCTCCGGCCTCCTGCACCTGCCGCGCCCAATGCCGAGTTTGGTTTTGAACCCCGCCTCCCCGCTCCCCCCGAGGCGGGCCACTCGCGGCGCGAAGGCCCGGCCCCAGGTCCACTACTCCCCGGGTGTTTATTTCTCACTGCTAGGGAGGGAGCCAGGGCTGGCCCAGCCGAGCAGGTGCTCGACTTTAGGAACTTAGCAAATTCTGAACACAAGGTAGAGCAAAGACAGGAAGGCTTGGTTGCTGGGTTTTAACCCTATTTTAGTCACTTTCTTAAGCTTTGCCCCCCTCCTACGGAGACCTGTAACCGCAAGGCCCTTCCTCCTGCGGGTGATATCCATGGAGTGTGCGGTGTACGAGTGTGCCCAACACGCGTGTGCAAAGTGTGGGCGTGTCAGGCATCCCCTGCGCGTCTGGCGGTCGCCCGGGACAGCCCGGAGCCCTTACAGGCGTTTCTGCTGCTCCATCGCGGGGAAACCGAGGCAGGCTCGCCGAGCCTTCCCGTCCTGGGCGCTGGGCAAGCTGCCGCCACGGGACGTGGGGCAGCGGACAAATGAAACGCGTGCCTTTCCTCAAGGCCGCCTCGGGCTCCTGCAGGGAATTCGGGCGAGGGCGACCGTCCCCCCACTACCTGCGGACGCTGTCCCGGCCGGGCGCCCCACTCGGGTGCCCCTTGCGCTCATCCTAATGAGCTGCGGACCCCACGCTGCGGACCTAGCGCATCAGGGAAAGCTGCCTGAGAGGCCCGGGGCGACGCCGGTGACACGGCTTCCTCGCTGCCTCAGCCACTGCCATACCCGTAGCGGGGGCTGCCTCCGAAACCCACGCACGAAACCGCAATTCGGGGCAGCGGCGTGAGCCATCACCGCCGTCTCCCTCGCACCTCGTGGAAACCAGACTGCTGCGCACGCGTGAACACCGAGCCCCTCCCCGCGCGGGAACTTCGGGGCCGAACCGGCTTCACACGTACACGCACACTGCACCGCATTTTGAAGTTTTGCATCAAGTTGTATTAAAAGCGCTTTGTGGAAAGGGCTACGCGTCTCAAAAAACGCCTGAAGGCAGCGGGTGGAAGGAGAGGGGCTTTCCCGGCCCTGTCCGCCGGCTGCCCGAGCGGGAAGTTTGCCGGGGCAGCGGCGCGGGGCCGTCGCCCTCCTCCCTCTCCGCGCGCACACACGCGGACGAGGCCGGAGGACTGCCCTGCACGCTCAGCCCCCGCCAGCCGTTCTCGCCTGGGGAAGAGCCTCCTCCTCCCGCCCCTTCACAGAAACGCGAGCGGCCCTCGCTCAGCCGCTACCTCGTCCAGTTCCCTCCCTCCTCCCCCCTCAAAAAACGCCCGGCTAACTTCCCGCGGGTTCTGAGAGGCGGCCCCGCGGGCAGGCGAGGGCCCAGGGCGCGTGGGCGGGGCGAACAGGGCTGGGGGCGGGGCGCTGGTGGATGGGCGGAGCCCCAAGTGCTCCGGAAGTCGCCCCGCCCAGGAGGCTCCCGAGCAGGCCGTGAGAGCGCAGGCCCTGGGCCTAGGTCCCTCGGTGTGGGGCGCTGGCCCCGGCCTTCCAGCGTTACTCTCCCGCGTTTGGTCGGGCTTCCGTGCGTGGAGTTCGCAGCCAGGTCCCTGGGGTGCGGGCGGCGCCCGCCGTTTCCCGTTATCCCCGCACCCCCCCCCCCCCCACAGCCGAACTGGGGAGTCTTTCGCCGAATCCCGCACAGCCTCCCGCTTCCCCCGCAGCGGGACTTTGTTCCTGGGCCGCGGGACGAGAGGGGAGGCGGAGGGAGAAGGGCGTTCTGGAAGAGCGGCTGGTTCTGGGGCAGAACTGAACGCCCCGAGAGCGAGCACCGGAGAAAAACTTTCCTTGCCCCTTCAGTGTTGCTCGGAGCACCTAGAAAGATTTCCTTGGCCTTTTTGTTTTGTTTTGAATGCTAAAGTCGCAGGGGAAACAGCTTTAAAATGCTCTCAGGTCCGCGCTGCTCTCATTTTCCTTTGGGGAGGACATGTTATTTTTTCCCCTTTGCTCAGAAGGCGCACAGGGTTTGCAGGCCGCCTACTGCGAGCCTCTAACAAAGTGCAGTAGGGGCGGCCCCGGCGCCCCCAGTGCACCCCGGGGCGGGCCGGGCCCGGGAGCCCCAAACCCTGCGCGCGCGGGGAGAGGGAGCGGCCGCGCCGGGGGCCTCCTGCGGCAGAGGCAGCGGGCGGGGTCCTGGCCCCGTGGGGAGCGCCGCGAGGACGCGCTTTTCCAGCAGAGGTCGGCGCTCAGTGGGCCCCTCGGACGAAGCAAGGCTAGAGCGACACCCCCCACCCCACCCCCAAAGGATGGCGGCGGGCACGGCCTCGGGGGTTAGGTCTGGGTCTGAGGCATCGGCACGAGCGGGAGCGCTCGCGCCCAGGCCTGAGCCCCTGCTGGTTTCGAGAGTTCGAGAACGTGAAGCGCAGAGCAGGCAGCAGCAGCCGCAGTCTGCACAGGGCCTGCGGGCTGGTCTGCGCCCCGTTTACTGAAGAAGGCCTCGGCCCTTAAGGATCCTCAGGCCGCCCACTGCCAAGATGGTGTGGGGACAGGCCCGTCCTGAACCTTCCTTCCGCGGAGCCCGCCAGACACGTTCGTTCGCGTCCCCCCCTAAGCCCGTCCCAGGCCGCACGCGGCCTCTGCCCTCGACCCCGCGCCCTGGAGGGTGGCTACGGGGATATTGTGGGAGGGGCGCAGGAGTCTCTCCCCATTTAATTGAGGGAGAACAAGGGCATTATTGTCACCTCAAGAAATCAATTGCTGGTTGCCCCACCGCCTCACCGGACACTCGTTCCCCACTTTCAATTTGAAGCTGGCCAAAGAGCAATGCCTAGAGGCGCGGACGGGATGAGAGCCGAGAAGTTCACGCGCGGACAGAGGGGGCTCATTTTCCTGCATTCACAGGGCTTTCTGCACGCCCCGGCCTCCAGCGTCACCGTGGTCGCGATTAAAACGGAAGATAGGAACCCTGACCTCCCCCTCCATGAGAATCCAGCAAAGCAGAAAATTTCCTGCTGCATTCTACATCTGGGACAATGTGAAACTGTCCTTTTGATTAAGTGGGGGCTTTTTGTTTTGGGTTTTGGTTTTCGCTGAGGAACATCCACCAGGACTCCTGGACTTGGAGTCAGAACATCTTCGGCTTCTCAGCTAGGGCATCTGCATTCCCAGCTTCTAAATACACACACACCACGAGATTGTGCGCCGAGAGAAAGACGACGACATACGCGCATTCTCTTTGACCCTTCCGCTGTTAATACCTGTCACAATTCTACCTAGTTAATAACTGTGGTTGGAGCGCTCGCACCACCCAGAGCAGAACATGAGTGGATCCAATCGAGTGAGGTTACATTACTTGTAATCCTCCTTCCTCCCTTCCCAATTTCTTTGATGATTTTTCCCATAAGTGCATAAGTGGCGGGGACTTTATTAGAACAGGCCGCTCCTAAACGTGATTCGGACCATATGCTTTCTACATTCATTCCCGCTTGGGCTTTTCTTCTCCGCACTAACTGCTAACACGTTATAGTCACCTTGAAATTTCCTCTGCTATTTTCCAATTAAAAGCTTAATAGCCCTGGAAACGGAGTTCATGTGGTGAAGTTTACCATAGGCCCTTGTTCTGAAAGGCTTTCTGCTGGGATCCCATTATGTGCTTGAATAAACCCTTTCTGCAAACAGAAATGGGACTCGGGGTTGTCAGGTGTTGGGTTACAATAGACTTTGAGGCAGGGGACATTTTACCAACATAAATACAAACCTGTTCCTATAGGGAGATGTTGTCAAATACTGGGATATGGAAAACATTCCCATCAAATATGCGAAAAGGATTATTGCGCTATATCAAATGAGTATTTAGGTCTCAGCCCCCGATGTGCACTGGAGTGAAACGGGGCCCTGACCAAATAATGCCAGACTGTTCCAGTGGCAAAGGGATAGGGTGGCTAGGTGATCGAAGGAGGGAAGGAGGTCGCCTTGGTAGTGGGAATGCCCCCCAAACCTGTTTTGAGAGCTGTTTTCCTTAAAAAAAAAAAAAACAAAACCCTTTACTCCCAAGTTACTTATACTCCCCAGTTTCCCTGATCATTTGGAGAAAATTGGGAGACGTGTCTGAAAAAAGTCCATGGTCTTTGCATTCCCAAGAGACCCAGAGATTTCCGCCCAAAAGTTCCCAGATTCAGTGTCATTCTAGACCCTCGTTGTCTCTCTTTATGTGAAGGGACTCGTCAACATCCCACTTCCCAGCCTCTTGCCCCCTGGGGTTCCGGTGACCTCTGCCTCCCGCCTGAGAGCTTATGAAGTTCCTTCCAGCTGTAGTGCTTTAGGGTTTGTTTTCCTAGCGAACGTTGGGAGCAGAGGGATTGAGGTGGGGGGATGGAGGGTGAGAGGCGCCCGAGGGGTCTGTGCTGACGCAGCTTTGGGGGGAGGCCTCCTAGGGGTAGCACTCTAGCGTCAGGGTTTCCTGCGCACGCCCCACCAGCAAGCCAGCATCCAGCGATCCCCAACTCCAGGACTAGTCTGAAAAGGGGGGCGGCTAAGGGCTTCAAGGGAAACGCACACAACCGGGTTCCCTTTATAATCCTCCTCCCTTCCCAGAATCACCCTTCGGGGCGGAGGGTTGGCCGCCAGGAGGCCTGGCGGCGCTTTACTTGAATTCACAGCAAACACAGAGGGACGTTTTCCTGTGGCTTGTTTGCTTTCAGGACAGTGCAGAGAAAAACGGCCTCCCCGAGGGGACAAGGGGCGCTGTGCAGCCGAAGGGTTGGCCATTGCCGCGGACTCGTCTCGAATTCGACTGGCCCCGACCTCCAAGAGATGAACTCAGTGTCCTCTCAGGAGCCTGCAGAACGAAGCCTCGGGGAATGCCGCCTCCCCAGCTTTGCACTGAACCCTCGTGCTCGCCTGCATCGCTTCACCCGCCTGTTTTTGTTTGTTTCTTTGTTTTCTTGCGTGTGTGTGTGTGTGTGTGTGTGTGTGCGCGCGCGCTTAGGCTTCCCTGTGCATTGCTCGCGGTAGTCTGTATTAGGCCAAACCGGTACTCGTACATTAGAGACACGCCGGTAACAGTTTAAACAAAGTGTGACGCTGTCCTCGTGTGCAAAGACGCTGGGGTGGGGGGAGGGGAGACTGCCCCATCCCTTCTCCGCAGCTCAATCACCAAGTCTGTGGGGATCTGAATTAGGTGACTCCAGAGCTCGGTTTGATGGCGCGATGGCTGTTGGGCAGAGCAGAGCGCGGATCATCACATCCGGTAACCTGTGGGGCGCTAACGTGGCTCCCCCATCGGCTCTCGGAAAGTTTAGACCCCGCACTCAAGCAAGTCTTCTACAAGAGCGCCTCCGGACCTTTCAGGACAGAAACTGTTTTTTACTAAAACATGGGTAGAGAAACAAAAGTCAATGCCAGACAGGGAGGACTGTTCTTCTCTTTGAAATAGCCTGCAAAATGGGTTGTCATCCTTGGGCCCGCAGGTTTTCATAAACATTCCTTTTATCCTGCAGCAGCAAAAGAAAAAGAAATGTTGCAAAAGGAAATGAAGAAAATCAAAATTTCCTGGACCAATTCCACTGCCCTAATCCAGCTCCACCCGCCAGTGGCCGCAGGGCCTGGCTCGCCCCAATTTAAAACTCTCCCGGCTCCTGCCGAGTCCCGGGTGCACCCGCAGCGCTCCGATGGGCTCCGGATCTCGCGGCGTTCTCCCTGCGGCCAAGTGTGGGGATGAAAGCGGCCTCCGGCTCGGTGCTGCCACAGCAGGCCTGCGGGGGTGTGTGTCGGGGGAGGGGAGCGCTGGGGAGCGGCCACCTCACTGGCCTGCAGGCACCCCCACCCTCACCCCCGCGGGTCCACCTCTTCCCCGCCCCGAGGGCACGGCCGCGTCCCGAGCGCCGCAGTCCGGCAGAGCGTAGGGAGCTTGGAGTAGGGGGCCGTGAGCGCCCCCGCCAGAGTGGCCCGGCTGCAGGTGGCAAGGAAGGTGAAGTGCAGGGACTCTGGGGGCGCGAGCGGGAAGGAAGGAGGAAGGCGTGGAGTGGGGTGGAGAGTGGGGAGCGCAAGGAGATCGGGACCCCGGGGGTGGGGGTGGCAGTGGGAGGGGGAGGAGTGGGGGGAGGGCGGCGGAGGAGGTGCAGGCGCCGGCCAGCGCGCGCGGGAGCTGCAGACGAGCTGCCTCAGACCTTACCCAGAGCTCTCGCCGGCTCCTCGCAGCCGCCGCAGCGCCTCGGCGAGGGAGGACGTGCGGGTCGAGGCAGCCGCCGGCGGAGGCGCGACGCGCGGGGGATTGCCGAGCACCCGAGGGAGGCTGAGGCTGCGGGCGCTGCGGGATCCGTGAAGACGGCGGCTGCACCCCCCGCCATCCCGGAGCGCACGCGGCCGCCGGGGCTGCGGGACCAGGGACCGCTCCGCCCGCGGGCCGCCCCGGAGCGGGCCTCCCGGCCCCGCCGTCCGGCGCCCCCCGGCCCGCTGCCGCCGCCAGCCCGCCTGCTCTCCCTGGAGTCCGGGACATGAACGGCTACGGCTCCCCCTACCTGTACATGGGCGGCCCGGTGTCACAGCCGCCGCGGGCGCCCTTGCAGCGCACGCCCAAGTGCGCGCGCTGCCGCAACCACGGCGTGCTGTCCTGGCTCAAGGGCCACAAGCGCTACTGCCGCTTCAAGGACTGCACCTGCGAGAAGTGCATCCTCATCATCGAGCGGCAGCGGGTCATGGCCGCGCAGGTGGCGCTGCGCCGGCAGCAGGCCAACGAGAGCCTCGAGAGCCTCATCCCGGACTCGCTGCGCGCCCTGCCCGGCCCCCCGCCGCCGGGGGACGCCGCCGCCGCCGCCGCCGCCGCCGCCGCCGCAGCCCCGCAGCCGCCGCCGACCTCGCAGCCGTCTCAGCCGCCGCCGCCGCGGCCCGCCGTGGAGTTGGCTGCGGCCGCCGCGCTGCGCTGGGCCGCCGAGCCCCAGCCCGGGCCGCTGCAGGCGCCGCTCGCCAAGCCAGGTAAGAGCGTCTGCCGGGCGCGGGCCGGGCGCGGCGCGTGGGCGAAAACTTCGCAGCGGCCGCGGCGGCTTGGCCCGGGGGAGGCCCGCAGGAAGCGTTCGGGCCTCGCCGCCCACCTCTCGCCAGGCCGGTTCTTACTCTCCGGGCGCAGGCCGGCCTTCAGGCTGGACCCGGAGCAGGTGGAGCCCAGGCACCTGCCGGCAAGGTGCCTCGGGCGAGCCAAACGGCGGGACTGGGCGTCGGGCTCGCCAGAGCCTTCCCCGGGGGAACGTGGCCGCTCCAGCCGGTAAATAAAGAGGTCGAAGCAGGACCACGTTAAAACCCGCGCGGGCACACACCCCACTGCGCGGCCGGGCTTTTCTGGCTGCGGGTACGGAGGGCCTCGCCTTTGGAGGTTGGGACAGGTAGGTGCGGGGAACTGTAGCCTAGGCCAAGGCTTGGCCAGCCTGAGCTGGGCGTGCTTCTCCGGCCCAGGGAACTGGAGTGAACCCGAAGCCTTTCTAGTAAGGCCCTGTGGCTTCCAGCTTCTTGCGATGTGTTGAAGGAAGCCCTCTTTAGAAGCTTAGTAAAAAGGGCCAGAAAGCTTCCTGAAATGGTAGCGGGAGACCCCGAATCTGGCGCACCCAGCTCTTGCGGAGCTGCTCAGATCTTTTAAGGCCGTTCCTCCGGCCGCCCTCATTGGTCTCTGTGGTTTAAAGAAATACAACTAAAGCTTGTCCTACAGTGGAGAAGGACACCTCTGCCCAGCCCTTTCCCCGGTTCTGGGCGGATGTGGTGGTGGGCCCCTTGCTACTAAGCGGCGGCTTTGAAGAAAAGGCTCTCTCACCTCCACTTCCGTCTCCTCCTCTGCGGTGCTGCAGAGTGAGTCTGCCCAGAGTCCTGGAGGTGGGCATATTCCCACAGCCCACCTCCCCGCTTCCATCTGCTTCCTTCCTCCGGCCCTGCAGACCCCAGTTGAGTTTCTCTCCTCCTCCTGGGGAATCTCTGGCTTGCTGTCCTTGCCAGCCGAGTGCTCCTGTGATTTTAGGCTCTTGGAATTCAGTGGACGTGTGTTTGATGTTCCCTTGGACCGGGCCGAGGGTACACAGGTAAAAAGCCCATCTTCCCAGGAAGCGAGTAGGGGCTATACTGAAATTTGGAGAGGACAGGCCCTGGAAGGCCCAGAGCCCTCTTGTAGGTAGAGCTGTGATAGAGATTCTGCCTACACCCCGCCCCCCCCCCCGAAATACATTAGCCCTGGCTTTTGGAGAGATGCTTTTGGGAGCACTGGACTGCTGTGTGGAGCTGGGGAAATGCAGACTCGCTGGTGAGTTGATAGGCAGCCTGGACGGCGCAGGTCGGTCAGCTGTCCTGTTGCTCAGTTACGCTCTGCAGGCCTGAAGCGCTGAGAATATCTACGTGAAGAGTACAACTGGGTGTTTTGTGGACAGAGCACAGTTTGCTGAACATGGATTTTTGTGGATATTTAACCCCAAGTAGGGTATAAGGGTCTGTGTGAGTACTGAGCACCCCCTACCCCCCACGCCTCGACAATCTTTTGTCCGTCTCATCTCTTTGTATTTATACATTTGCCATAGAGGAATGGGAGGCGAGGAGAAAGAAGATTCAAGAAGATTCTTTTTGCTTTTCTCCTTTAAGTTAGGACAAGTAACTAGGAGGGTTGTGGCTCAGTTCTAGAAGCTGACCCATGCCAGTAACTTTTCTTAACCTTTCCATTTCCAGTTTCCCTGTCTGGGTCGCCCCGGTGGCAGAACAGGAGCCGGCCCTGCGTGGCAGTGTGTGGCCATGTGCCCAGCAGCACCCCAAGGGCATTGGGTTCTGGAGTCTTTGTCCAAGAGGGGATTCTTTCACACCCTGCGCTCTTCAAACCAGTCTTTGGGATAGCCAGAGTTCAAGGTTTCTAAAGAGTTGCAAAACCAAAACAACCAAGGGAGGAGGGGGCTTGAGAGCCGGAAGGAAGGGGAAGGCGGGGTAGAAGCTGCCGTAGCCAGCTTTGGGGGAATAAAGGAGGGAGACCATTCAACTGGAGAAACCAGCCTTGGTGCGCTCTCTTTTACTCCACACCAATTATTTGGGGATCGCCTGAGCCTTCCGAATTGAAAACAAGTAACTGAACAGGAAACTAGGCTTTGGGGGACCCGAGCCATCAGGAACCAAAAGCCCAGTTTCCAGCTCCTCAGGCTGCATATTTTGCACATTCTTTTATATAACTTTTGTTCTCTTCTTTCAATCGGTTCGACCCCCTAATTCCATGCTTTTAAAAAATAGCCAATCACCAATCCAAAGGTGGGAGGAGGCAGGAAAAGAACAGATAATTATTTCCCATTAGGAAGGCGAGCCTACAGGTGCATTGCTTTATATGGAGGAAGCCCATTTGGGGTTTAAGTCAGGGAAAACTGTCTAGTGTGAAGACCCGTTGCTGTGTGTATTACGCCTTTTTGCAGCTGTTCTGTAATGTATTTGTATGTAACATGCTATGCGTATTTAGCAGCGAATCAGATACTCCTGGACAAGTAGCTCACTGTATTTAGAGAAGTAAGTGACGCTCTATTAGAATCGTAGGTCCACGTGTACAATAAGTTCACAGACCATTAGGAATCTACATGTCGGCTGGCACATTATAGAGATGTGCTTGTTTGTGATATCTATATCAAAAATGCCGTTGGTTCTTTCTGCAAAGGGCCTCTTCAGTACATAGCTATGGCGACATTGAATACAGACTCAGGAGTCTTTCCCTCTCCAGAAATCCTTGAGAAACCCGCTTGCCCTAGAGAAGGGTACATTTCTTGGGCACCGCTGGAGGAAAAACGCCCTGTTGGGGGAGTGACTCGTTCACACCACAATTCAGTTGTATTGCGCAAAGAAATCTCTATCCCAAAATTCCGCTTCAGATTCTTTAAAGGAGTGGGGGTTGTTTTATCTAACAGTGGAGTACGCTGAACATCCCTTTCAATGCGGCGGTGGCTTTAAGGAGAATTTTCCTACTCTAATGTTACTGCTTCTAGTTCCGGATTGGAGCCTTCTTTTTTCCTTCTGGGTGTAATTTCCCTTGCTCCTTGATTATCGCCTATGACTGGCCTCATATTATTAGATTTTGATTGAGCCCCAAATTCTAATTTAAGCTTCTTTATACGACTGACTCACCTATTCTCCTAAATTCCCTCTTCATCCTCTTCACCCTCTCCCCTCCCCCCCCATGAAAATATCATGGGAAGTGTGAACTTTTTTCAGCTCTTAGTGTATCTGAGTCAGCAGCTTCAACCAGCCAAGCCAGCCTTTCAGGACGTGGGCTCAAGAGCTGAGGAAAGTTAAGGGTCACGACCAAGGTGAGGAGCTAAAGTTACATTCTTGTGTTCTCATCCCTTCCCCCACCCCCAGCTTCTCCCCCTCCCCAGGAGTGTGTCCTGGGTACCCTGGGGCTGTGCAAGGAAAGACCCGTGGTTATAGATTCTTCCTACATTTGTCTACAAAGTAAATCGTACACAAGTTCTTTAAAATGTTCTTAAAGGAAAAGAAATAAAAAACAGCATATTTGGTTAGGAACAGAAGAACAGAATCAGGTAGGAAAGTAGGAACTCCTTTTCTGTGTGTTTCCCCTGAAAAGGAGCAAACAAGAGACCTACAAGGAGAGAAGTAAGGAGATTGTAAAAAACTGTCTTTATTTAGTTTTATCTCCTGCTCGGCACCTCTTAGCAACTTAATGCGGGCTCTGTGCTTTTTTGCTCCAGCTTGATTGAGTCCTGTCCCGTCTGCTTCCTAATATTTAATTGTACTTTAATTTTTTTTTTTTTAAGAAGAGATAGACGCACCTGCAAGTGTAATGATTGTTACCCGATCACGGGTCCCCGGCCAGAATGGGAAACCCCGGTGATTATAGACTAGAAGCAAACGAAAAAGCGAGAAAGACTTCAAAGTCATTCATGAAGTGTAGTTATGAATTAAAAAAAACGGGGGGGGGGTCTGGTTATTTAAGACGGCTTGATTTGGGGCGAGGAACCCGACTCATAATAGCCGTTTGAAACACAAAAACCGACCAAATGCAGAGGTTCAAGCGGTCCCGTACTCGTGGCCTCTTGCAAACCTTTCCCCTGGGCTGGCGCAGGGGGTGGGACGCAGGACGCACAGCTGCCGGGGGGCGCAGCAGGTGCCGACGGTGGGCCGGGGCAGCGTCCCGGAGGGGGACCCCCCCCAGAGGCACCTACGCCGGGGCTTTCCTCTCCCAGGGGAGCGGAGCGGGAACCCAAGAAAGGCGTGCGCCGCGGCGGGGCGGCCGCCCTGGGCCGCTGGCCCCTAGCACGCGATCCCGGTCCCGGGGGGACTGCAGGCGGCGGCTCCGGCCCGCTCCCAGGCCCGCACCGGCTTCCCGGGCCGCCTCGGGGGCCGCAGGCTCCCTCCCGGCTCACCCGAGGGCCGCGAGGGCAGGGCCCAGGAGCTGCGCGCTGCAGGGGCGGGAAGCCGGCGGCCCCTCCGCGCCCTTCCCGCTCCCTCCCTGCTGCCTCCCCAGCTTCGGTGGGTTGCCAGATTCAGCAACAACAAAAAAAGCGCAAATAGGCAAACAAACAAACAAACAAAAAATAGGATGTCAACTATTGCCCGGGGCATCCTTCGACTAAAACACTTTTTCATTATTCATCTGAAGTTCAAATTTAACGGGGCGTCCTGCCGTTTTGTCCGGCAACCCTAAACCCAGGCAGCGCCCCCCCGCAGGGCGCCCCTCGGGGTGGGGGTGGCTCCGGCGCGTCCGCCAGCTTCTCTCTCTCCGTGGGGCCCCTCGTGTCCCTCTTGCGGCGCCCAGGACAGGGCTGGCAGGAAAGAGAGCGCGTTTTCCGCGTCTGGGAACCGCAGGTCCACTGCCCTCCGGGAAAGAATCCCCCCACCCTATCTCACTCCTCTGGGTTATAAATCTGGCGGACAGCCGGGCTCTCGACTTACAAGACCAACTTTTCTTTTCCCTGATGGATGAAGTCCCGGGTTTAAAAGATTACAGTAATCACCGGAGGACAGTGTAAATCGAATCTGATAGCAATAACTTTCGGGGAAGGTCAGGCTGAAGTGAAATGTTACCAAGCAACAGGCGTTTTGTTTGCAAAATACAATCAAAGAGCATTGATGAGAAATTCTTTGCTTCAGGCAGTCAGCACTTTCTGCTAACAGCTTTACAGAGAGAAAGTGAGTAAATCTTCATAAATCAACGTCCCCGGAGGACTTGGAGCCCCTTTCTGGAAATGTTGCGCTTCTTTCTGACAGGGGTGGAGGATGGAGCTCTGAATCTATTTGCCTGCCCGCCTGCCTCCACTGTCCCTCTGGTCCCCTCTTCCTCCCCTCTTGTTTTCCTCCTTTCTTTGGCTTTTTAACCTGTTCTGGCTCCTTGGGTCTCTGGATTTCCAGGTCTCCTCCCATGTGGCCCTCCCGGCAAAGTGGGCCTTGAACTGGGGTACACGTGGGTGCTCACGGCAGAGATCAGGGCCTGAGTAGTGAACAACTGATCATCCCAGGTCCTTCACCCTGGAATTATGTCCTGTCACTCTCCAGGGTCCCACAGGCTTTAGGGAATCATCCCCTTGTCTGGGCCCTGCAGACTTCTCCAAAGAAACTAAGGGGAAAGGAAAACCTCTGTGGGTTTTTTGTTTCCATTTTATTTTATAATTAAACAGCTATTTAAAAAATGAGCACAATCAACTACTTAACAGTATTATGGAAAACAGAACATTCGGAATGGGTCAGTTCTTTACTGAATCTCTAATCTCTCTCTCTTTTTTTTTTTATTGCAATGACTAGGCAGGTGTACATTTTACGAAGCTGGGATTGGTCTTCTGCTTCCCCCCTCACCGTTTATTTTATTAGTTCACTATGAATGTTTGTTGCAACCGTGTCTCTACATGGGAATGTTTACAGCAGTATGAACGCTATGAATACACCGTAGTCTGCCCAGCTGCTGGCCTTTGAGTTACTGGCTATGTTTCAGTGTAAAATTTGACCAAACACGCAGATAACGTGGAAATTTTACAGAAGAGTTAAACTGTGAGCCTCTCAGTGGCCAAGAGGCAATGTTTTGATCAGCTCTGTATAATCTTACCTAATACAGTGTCTGGGCACATAGTAAGAGACGTAAGGGTTTTTGTTAAATGGTTGAATGAATAGCCAGCTGCATTTTTATCCGTTCCGAATAAACATGGAGATTTATAGGCCATTTTCCTCCTGCTTCTTGAAAATTGTTCCTGAGTCAACGAAGGGGTCAAAACTAAATTTTTGCAAGACATACAAGTCCACAGTTGCAAGCCTTATTTCCTTAAGTTCTGACATTTCTATACCAATGTTCCCCCCAAATATCGATCCCAAGGAACCATCCTGTGTTGTTAATGATTTTTTAAAAAGCAAAGCATGACAACTTGTACTTTTCACAAGTCCCCCCATCCCCCAACCCAGGAAGAAAAGGAAAGATTTTCCACTGATATTCATTCCCTGCTGTACTTTATGTTTTCAGCCACTCAGGGTTTTGTTTTGTTTTGTTTTGTTTTTTATGATTCAGCACTTCTAGTGTGAAATAAAGATAACAGAAAATGTAAAAAAGTGTGTCTCCTGTTAGCATTCTGACTGGGTATTGGTCTCTTCTAGAAGCCCAGTCCTGCCTGGGCTCCTTCCTGTCCTTGCTGTAAGATTTGTGTGTTTGGAAAATGACCCATCAGGCAACAGTTAGAGATGTGTCCCCCAAAGCTCAAGTCAACAGAAGAGGACATACAATCCATGTTCCAAAATGTGTGACATGATTTCAAAAGGGAAAAAAAAAAAAAGTCCAGTGATTTTTGTACTAGGAAACATTCCTCTCTATGCCAATGTTTTTGTGTTTTCATTCAAGATAATATTTTGTTTTTGTAGATATAATTGGATTGAATGGATAAAACCCACCACATTTAAGTCTGAAAGATTCTCCATTTTTATGTGTATGTTTATTTCATGTATGTGGTAGGCTTCCCCAAAATATTTGAAATGAATACCTAGGGTTTTTTTTTTTTTTAATGTAGAACTACATTTTCATATAAAAAAGTCCTCTAAAGGAGGAAAGATTTTGCCAACTGTAGTTTTAGATTGTGTGAGTGTTCAGTTCCTCTCCCTAGTCTGTACCCAAAGGGAAAAAGAAGTCTTGTAGCTATTTTCAGGCTTATGTATGTATTTTTTGAAGTTGGTAGCATTATTGTTGATAGAAAAAATTTCCTTCTTAATCGAATATCTACTTCTTCTACATACTTTGACCTGAGTGAAGGGTTTCGTTCATGGGTGGCTAGGAATATTTCTCTATCATGAAAAACATGAACTTGAAGAGTGAGTAGTAAGGTTTTTCAAATACCTGAATGCTTAAGCATTAGAAACAGCAGATTGGATCACTTTCAGTAGGTGATTTGGAATCTCAGATGCAACTGATTTCTTTCTACTTTTTGACTAGTAGGTCTGGCTTTCTGCACCCATATGCCAGGGGGTAAAAATGTTATCAGCTGGAGTATATTCTTACTCCCTGTGTTCTAGGAATTAGGGTGTCAGTTTCCAGAAGAAAGAGGGTAAAGTGTTTCGGGGACTATTTCCCTTTTCATTTTGTTGGTTGGCAGCGTCACATTTCTGGATCTAGAAAGGCCTTTGTGTTTTAAACCAACATGAACATTTTATAAAGTTCATTTAGGAAAATAAAAGCTAGAGATGTAAAGCAACGCCTGTTATTAAATGACATGTTATCACTGGGCTCGAAAGCCACCCTCTATAATTACTTGTGACAGTCTGTATTTATAGAATAATGTACAGTACATCTAGTTTAGGTCTAACAGTACAACCGATGGTGGATCGTGCCACACAATCGCACGGGCTCCACACTCTGCCCTTCAGAAATTAAGGTGGTGACGTAGGATTCTTGGCACAAGGTGAGAGGTTAGTCTTCCCTTGTCCAGGTTTGCAAGCCCAACAGCCTGGGCTGTGAAGAGGGATTCTGCTCACCGGACAGTCTGGGGCAAGACTTCATGGGCTGCTCAGGTGCACAAAAGCCTTGCTGTGCCCTACTCCTTGGTTCCTTCAAGGTCTTCTGTCCGCCCTTGGAACACAGGATGAGCAGTACTGAGCCCAGTTGCTTGGAATGCCCTGAATTTGTAGATTTGATTCCTGGGACACCCGCTTAACCTCTTTACCATGTGGCCATAGCCTGGACACCAAGCTGGAGAGGCCGATCACCCCGAAACCTGAGAAGAGAGTGTGGATGAATCAGCACCATCCACCACCACCACTCCCTGAGAAGCAACCAGAAACACGTGCTGCTCGGGGCATGCCACCATAGCAGGGGCAACGGGGGACGCCAGAAAATCAGCCAGGCAGTGGTGTTTGCAGTCTGGGGGTTCCCAGCTGGTGAACAAGGCTGGCCCCCATATAAGATTCTGCTGTGCCCTCGTCTGCAGAACAGACACATAGGTACCAAGGTGGAATTTTTATTGTCAGATTTAGGGTCCTGCCATCCAGGATCCAGTGGATTGGGGTAGTATATCCTTTGCCGTTTTGAAAAAATAATAATAATACATTTTCATAATGGGGGATGTGTCAGATTTGCCAGAACATCATTCTCTGGCTGAACCTCTGCTCTTTGAATCACTTTCTTCTGGAGTGTTCTGTGGAAGAGTGAATTTGGTGATAGACCTCAACACATTTTCCACAAATGTTTTCAGTGTTTGCAGCTCATCCAGGTGGGAAAAATTATCTTTTTTTTTTAATTTTTTTTTTTTAAAGTAAACTCTACCCTTAATGTGGGGCTTGAACTCACTAGCTGGAGATCAAGTGTCACATGCTGCATGGACTGAGCCAGCCAGACACCCTGAGAAGAATGATCTTTTAAAATAGGAAGCCATCTTTAGGTTCACTCATTCAAAAAACAGCTAAGTTTTGAGCTTCCTAGCTGTACCTTTTATTTCCTAGAAGAACCAATTGTTTCTCTTTCCAAAAAAAAAAAAAATCTCACCATCCCTTACACTGCTTTGATACTGTGTGTCGTATTTCTTTCTATCTCTCTTTTTTTTAATTGTGGTAAAACACACATACTATAAAATTTACTATTTTAACCATTTTTAGGGGTACAATGTAGTGGCATTAAGTATCTTCACAATGTTGTACCACCACCACTATTGTCCATTTCCAGAGCTTTTTCATCATCTGAAAGCCCTATACCTGTGACTCACTAAGTCTCAGTCCCTCCCCACCCCCCTCGCCACCCCAGCCCCTAACGATCATTCCACTTTCTGTCTGTGAATTTGTCTATTCTAGGTACCTCATCTAAGTGCAATCATAGAATATTTGTCCTTTTGTGGCTGACGTATTTCACTTAGCATATTTTAGGGTTCGTCCCCATCATAGCATGTGTCAGAATTTCATTCCATTTTGAGATTACTATTCCATTGTATGTATGTACATTTTCTTTATCCATGGACACCTGAGTTGCTCCCACCTTTAGGCTGTTGGAGATGATGCTCCTATGAACCTTTGTGTACAGTATGTATCCTGTTGGTTAGGAAGCAAGTTCTTTCTGGCTGTGTTTGCTTTTCTCCGTGCACATGCATCTTATCTGCCCAACGAGATAATAAATCCCACAAGTTTAGGACCAGTCTTAAACTTCCTGGTATTTTTCACCTCCTTTTTTTCTGTTTCCTTCAATATCTTGTATATTACAGGGATACAACTACTTGATACTGATAAGAATAGGTAAGGAAAGCTGAAGTTAAATCTAAAAACCCTGTTTAGAGGTACACAGTATTTAAAGCATAATTTTATTTTATATTTACTTGGGGCGTGTCTTTGACTCGTTTCTCCAAGCTCCACTGAGCAGGGGCAGAAGTCCAATTGTGTGTTGAGGTCAGTGCTGGGTGAACGCACCGTCCCTGTCCACTCATTTTCAAGTGTTTAATAACAGAGTAACTGCCAAGAGGTACGCATGGAGTCGTGAGTCAGGAAAATGTAGATAGATCTAGCTGATTAGAGTGTGGATCTGTAGAAGCTTTTTTGTTGTTCTTCTCTTTTGGATTAGGAACAAATACCAGGTTCACTCAGGAGATGACCTCTGGGTCCCTTGTTCTGGGGAGTTGCAGGAGGGAAGATGTCAAATGTCTCTTACAAAAATAGGTCTTCTGCACGTCTCAGAGGTGTTATAGAAAGCCAAGTTGGCTTAATATTGCGGGCTGCAGATGATCCCCACATAGAAACCTTGCAGTAGTTTACTTAAAATGCACATTTGGGATAAGTGTGAATTTGTATCAGACTTATGACTGCCAGTTGCACCGATAAAGAGTTTAAGCCTATTTTAAAATGCATTTATCTTTGCTTGGCACATACGTATTGCTTTGTGAAGAATCAACGTTTTGTTTTTCCATTATATTGAAGATAAATCCCACATTAGAAGAATGTTCCTAAATGGGCCTTTGTTTAAGGCTTTTAAAGTAAACAACAACAAATTGAGGAGGAAGATTTTTGAAGGTGCTGTGATGAAATTTCACCGGCTGGCTTTCTAAATATCATCAGGTGTGCCCCCAGAGAAGGCGACAATGAAGCTATTCAGACTGGGCAGCAGAAAACACAGGCCGACCAACTGTTTACACCCTGACAACTGGGTCAGTAATAATTTCCATGTTTAGATCAGTTACATTGGCTTTGAGGAGAGACAGCCAGTCAGTGTTTTCAAAAGGTTAAAAACCTACCTGCATATAGCATGTTAATAAAGAATATGTTCTTTTATTATAAAGGTCTGTTGGTATTTCCCACTGCAAGGAAATCCAGTCTACTCCCTTCTGCGTGCTTAGCGCTGTAATACTAGCCCTTTGGGGGCTAATGTCTTAGGTCAAAATGTTAAATTTGTAGCTGCTTTAGTTCACAGCAAATCTCTGCTTTATTTTGGGAAACTTTTTCTTTCCTTTTGGTATAATTCAAGAAGGTATCTTTAAATCCTTTCCATGAACCTTACTAATAAAACAGTTCATGAAACAGTTTCACCTCTTTACACCCATGGTCCTGGAGTTATGGGCACCTTGTTTCATGGACGGGTCATGCCCCCTGTGCAGTTTGACACATCTCTCCAGCCATTTCCTTCCTGTCCTGCGACCTGCCCCACCATCCAGAATTCACAGCTGGTTTTACTTGCCCCTCTAGTGCAAGTTGCAGGCGACCGAGTGGAGTCTGTCGGTCCCTGGAGTGGCTTTGTAAGAAAGATATCGATGCAGAGAGGCTTCTTTCTGGTAATTCTATTGATTATTGTACATGATAACCTGAGGAAACATAGGACTAGTTCACAAGACATATGTAACGCAAAATCTGGAAGTGGATTTAAAATATGAAAGTCCCCTTCTATGGATATATGGGTCGTGAGCCAGCTGATGATGTCCCTAGGTGACACCAGCCACCTCACTTGCAGAAAAGGAGCCAGAAGACAAACCCAAGCTCATTTTTCCGTTCTTCCCTGGGCTGCGTTTGTTCCTAGACCTACAGAGGGTCCCTATTTAGATCGTCACTGCTATGACAGCTACATCGTTTGTGGTTATAGGTATCATATCCCTCTTCTGTGTTCAAGGCAGGCTTCTCTGCGCACATCAGCCTGAGAAATCACTCCAGTTTCTAGATTTTTGTTTAGTCTTTTTTTTTTCCCCCACATTCGCCAATGAGGTGGTTTGGATTCTTAAAAGGCTTTCTGGGGGAGGGGCGGGGCGGCGCCTGGCGGGCTCAGTCCTAGAGCACGAGACCCTTGATCTCAGGGTCATGAGTTCAAGGCTCACATTGGGTGTAGCGATGACTTAAGAAAGAGAGAAAGAAAGATAAAGAAAGGCGTCCAGTGTGTTGGCACCCACCCAGTCGCATTCCCCCTTCCACGTCGCCTGTGTGGGGCTCTCTCCCGAGCACATCTGTTCCTCTTTATGCACACCAGGAAAGGATTAACCCAGCTGTCTCTGCTTTTCAGATTTGACGGAAGAACGGCTGGGGGACAGCGGCTCAGCCGACAACACGGAGACCTTCAGCGACAAAGACGCCGACCAGAGGAGCTCCCCGGATGTGGCCAAAAGTAAGGGCTGCTTCACCCCCGAGAGCCCCGAGATCGTGTCGGTGGACGAAGGGGGCTACGCGGTCCAGAAAAACGGAGGCAACCCGGAGAGCCGCCCCGACAGCCCCAAGTACCACGCGGAGCAGAACCACCTGCTGATCGAGGGCCCCTCGGGGACGGTGTCCCTGCCCTTCAGCTTGAAAGCCAACAGGCCGCCCCTGGAAGTGTTGAAAAAAATATTCCCCAACCAGAAGCCCACGGTGCTGGAGCTCATCCTGAAGGGCTGCGGCGGGGACCTGGTGAGCGCCGTGGAGGTCCTGCTGTCCAGCCGCTCCTCGGGGTGCGCGGCGGCCGACCGAACTGCGGCCGAGCCCGAGGGGCTGGTGCTGCCCCCCAACGGGCACATCTTTGAACACAGCCTGAGCTCCTACCCCCTCTCCTCCTCCAAGTGGTCCGTGGGCTCGGCCTTCAGGGTCCCGGACACGCTGAGGTTTTCCGCCGACTCTAGTAACGTTGTCCCCAACCCCCTGGCCGTGCCCCTGCAGCATCCCTTCCCGCAGCCGCCCCGGTACCCGCTGATGCTGAGGAATACTTTGGCGAGGAACCAGTCGAGCCCCTTTTTGCCCAACGACGTCACCCTGTGGAACACCATGACCCTGCAGCAGCAGTACCAGCTGAGGTCCCAGTACGTGGGCCCCTTCCCCACTAACTCGGCCAGCGTCTTCCGAAGCTCGCCTGTCCTCCCCGCGCGCGCCGCCGAGGACCCCCGCCTCTCCATCCCCGACGACGGCTGTCCCATGGTGGCGAAGCAGTCCATTTACACCGAGGAGGACTATGACGAGAGGTCCGACTCCTCAGACTCTAGAATACTCAACACATCCTCCTAAAGTCGCTCCCCGCTGGGTGGTGTGACCAGGTGACGTTTTCTGTGCATTTGAAACCCCGGGGGCACCCCCCCTCCCGCGAGGAGAGGCCACATCCTGTGTATACCCTTTCCTTCTGTTTGACAAAGTGACTGCTTGATTCTATACCTTAGCAATAAAAAAAATAACTTATTTAATTTCTTGCACTTCATTGGAAAATGCCAAATAGCTCTGCTCTGTGGCTTTAGTGCTGAATGTTTGTTGTGAAAGAGAGTCTAATGCTAAGAATAGTCTTGGGAAAGCCGGGTCTGCGCAAGATTTATTTGGGGATGGAAAGCTGAGGGTCAGCTTTGCTCCCAAACTCAACCCGGAATATCCGAGAAAATGGTATGCTTGAATGTGGTTTCCCAAAAGAGGGTTCCTCAGGATATGTAAAAGCGAAAGCAAGTGGTTCGGTTGCAAATGGACTATAAACAGGGACCTTATATTCTTATGCTAAAAATCCTTCTTGCATTTTAGAGAGAGACTGCACTTAGGAATAGAGTGAACCGCTCACATGCTTATTTAAGCTTGGACAATTTTCAGAGACAAACTCCATTAAGAATTCTTCTTCTCACAGGGCTGAATTGAAACATGCGTGATGTCAATGTAAATCCAATCACAGCTGTGAACTGCATGAAATGTATTGTGAAATGAACACAAGATTAAGCTTTGTCAGGTTAATGTAGCATGCTGAGGACTCTAGAAAAAAAATAAACTAAGGAGACCATCTTCGTTTATGTCATTTCTACTTGTGGAAAGAGGATCTCTAAAGAGAGAAGCTTGATGTGAGAGCTACTTCCTAGCGCACGGATGAGGAATCAAGGGATCAGTGGAATGGGACATTCCTTGAGAAAAATGAATGGCAAAGTTTGGGGGCTGCATTCAGAAAGACTGGGAATTTTTGTTTAAGAATAGAGCTCAGTTCAGTCCCTCCACTCATTCATTTAATTCTTCAGCAGATATGTATGAGGGCCTATGTGTAAGAGAATGCTTTTTGTCTATTATCCAAGTCACCTGTCCACGAGTCCAAGATAAGCGGGGATGATAACGGAGAGTCCCATTAAAGAATAAAGTAAAACGAAACAATTTACAACGTGAGGAGTAAGTAAAGTACTTAGCACTGTACCTGACATAGAGAAAGCCCTTGATAAATGAGAGCTATGATTACTTTTAATTAAGCTCACCTTTTGCATTCTTGCTCAGGTATTTTAAAAAGAGAGTTTTCAAATAATAATACTCAGTGGTGCCCACAGTAACCACTTCTCTTGCTGTGTCCATTCTTCAAAGTGCTTGAAAGCAAAGAGGACTGCTTAAGTCAGACAATAAACTTACAAAGTGAGAGGGAAAGTAAGAAAGCAAATAAATAAAAGCCTCTGCATGACAAGGATGCAGAAAGAGCTCCCAATTTGAGAATAAGTCTGGAAGGGCTCTTGAGTCTGGAAGGGAGAAGGGCAAATCCTCTTGGCCTGAGATACTCCCTCAGCTGAGGGACAGGAACTCCTATCAGCTGCCAACCACTCTTGGGATGCGTCCCAGGGGGATAAAAAAAAGCTACTTAAAACAAAAATCTCATCTTTATTTCTATAGGACACTTTGGGAATGAGAATCTTTGGGAAAAAATTCATATTATTTGGACTAATTTGTATTTCATGCACATAGGTACCTACCAGGGAGTTTAAAAGTAAATACTATTGTTGTTAGGATTGTATCTTGACATTAGCATATATGTCAGGGAAGAAAGCGAGGGAGTGTAGAAGAAAATAATTGGACCCCTGTTTCTAAAGACCTATGTCTGGGATATTTTATGTGGTGGTGATGGGCTAATGTCTGGGCCTACCTAGGACAAGTGTATTTCCCAAGGTATGTTCGTCTCAGAAGCTTATGTGCAATCATTTAACAAGCACCAGTGGTAACAGATCCCCTGTGAGCCCGGGGTGCTACGAAATCTGTCTTCAGCTCTTACTACTTCAGGCTGAACTACCCGGATTGAGCAACACTCGCCCTAAGATGCAGTGTCTTTACAGCATGATTCCCGCCCCCCCACCCCCGCCCACAGATCACCAAACTCACAGACTCCTTGTGACAACGGCCAGCAACATGGACTTATCTGTAAGGCAGCGAACTCCTAGGCTAGTGCGGGTATGTTTGATCCTCAATGTAATCTTCTGAAGCAGGATATATTTATTTTAAGGGGGGGGTAAGTGTGGTCCGGGGTCAGATGGGAGAAATTGGTTCAGATCCTATGTCCTTTGTCCAGCAGTCAGTTTTGCTTCCTCTGCTGTCCTATGGCCTGAGCCCTCTCCTAGATTTGAGCTCAGCTCTCAAAGACCATCCTGCTCTGACGTGTAGCCCACGGGCGCTCAGTTACTCACATAAAAGAGAAGAAATCAGCCAACTCCTTCTGGCTAAATCTCGTCTGTCACACAGACAAGTAACGGGGTGCTTGGCAGGTCACTTGCAGCCAGGGCAAACCAGCCTTATGGAAAGTTAATCCACGTGAAACCGGGGCGCCTCTCTCCCCTTCTAGTGAGGACCTGCCAATTGCTCGTCTTAAATGCTTTGTTCATCTACGATGTGAGTGGGGGCGGGTTGGTCATGTTCTACAGCGGTTTGTCTCCAAGTGTGATCCACGCACCCCAATGCTTCCCTTACTAGTTTGGATTCCTGGGCCCTGCTTGCTGAGTTCAGAATCTCGGAGAGCCTCAACACCTCCATTTTTATCGTCCTCGGCAGGTGACTCTTAAACTCACTAAGATTGGAGAACATCACATCCTTGGGTTTTCCTCTTAGACCTACGCCCAGTAAAGGAGCCGAGGGAGAGGTTTAAATGCCTACGTCCTCCACTCCTGCCCTCGACTTAGTTCACGTAACTTTAGAGGCAATGTTAACGTTTGAATCGAGTACACATTTGAGATCAGAAGTGCCTGTTTTTGGAAACCTTTGATTGGCAGAGCACCTGATCTTAGCATAAATGTGCTCCCCTTACCCTCAAGGGGAGTGCCACTTAAAGCTCCCGAGATTTTTCAGTGCTGCTGACCCTTAAGGTGTGCGTGATTCCAAGGTTACTAGTGACACCTGGAAGCAGGTTTTGCTTTGGGGCTGGAGCTTTGAGTTCTAAGACACATCAATAATTCCCTTCCCCCCTCCTAATTTTACTGAGATATAATCAACATAGAACATTGTGTGAGTTTAAGATGTATGAGGTGACGATTTGATAGGTGTATATATTGCAAAATGATTTGCACTGTAAGGTTAGTTAACACATCCATCACGTCACATAATTACGTGTGTGTGTGTGTGTGTGTGGCGAGAACATTTACCATCTGTTCTCTTAGTAACTTTCAAGCATACAGTGTAGAACTGTTAGAAAGCCACCAGGCAGGACATTGGATAGCCAGAACATCTTACGACTGTAAGTTTGTGTCCTTTGACCCACATCTCCCCATTTATCCCCACCACCCCCCCACCAATCCCCTGGCAAGCGTGATTCCACTCTGTTTCTGTGCATTTGGCTTTTTTAGATTCCATGTAGAAGCGAGATCACACAGTACTTGTCTTTTTGTGACTGGCTTATTTATTTCACTTAGTATGTGACATTTGCTTTATCTCTTGGTCTGTTGATGGACACTGAGGTTGTTTCCGTGTCTTGGCCATTGTGAATAATGCTCCAGCGAACATAGGGTGGGGATACCTCTTCGAGATACTGATTTCATTTTCTTCAGAAATATACCGACAAGTGGCATTGCTGGATTATAGAGTATTTCTGTTTCTAGTTTTTTGAGGAGCTTCCATACTGTTTTCCATAGAGGCTGCACCAGTTTACATTCTCACCAATATTGCCCAAGGGCTCTCTTTTTTAAAAATGTAGTTTTGTTTTTTCAAAAGATCTTATTTATTTGAGAGTGAGCGCAAGCACAAGCAGGGGGAGTGGGAGGCAGCGGGAGAGGGAGAAGCAGGCTTCCCGCTGAGCAGGAAGCCCGATGCGGGACTTGATCCCAGGACACCGGGATCATGACCTGAGCCGAAGGCAGACACTTAGCAACTGAGCCACCCAGGCGCCCCTCAAGGGCTCCCTCTTCTCCTCATTCTTGCCAGCACTTAGTTTCTCTTCTCTTTTTCATAATAGCCCTTCTAACAGGTGTGGGGTGATGTCTTCCTGTGAAATATCAATGCTCTTGATGATGGGAAAAGCAAAAGTAGTTGCACAGATGTCTTGAGAAGCAAGGCATTTCTTAGCCAGGTACATGGCTGTGGTTGAAGTTAATAGCAGAGCGACTGGAGAGGTGACAGGGACCAGGAAGAAGGGGCAGGGATTCTGAGCCCCTGGTCCAGGCTCTGGCCATTAGCTAGCAGGCTTCTAAGAGCCTAAGAACATTTAAAATTTACAGAAAGAAACTGGACCAGAGGAGGAGTTATGCAGTGGGGGCAGTCATGTATCATGGGGTCTGCTCTTTAAGGGACTCATCGTCCAAGGTCCCCAAGTTGCCCTGTGGCTAGGTTGATGGGAGGCGACAGGAAGGGGGGCCTCCTGGGAACATTTGTTGGGTGCCCAGAACACAGGCGCTGATTGCCTTTGATCTGACATATTTGAAAAATGGACTTGATTTCAGGGCATACTGTTTCAGTCATTCATTCTTTATATGCGCATTTACTCAGCAGAAGTGAGTTGAAAATAAGATGGATGCTAAATTTATATGTTAATTTTAATATTGAAGCTATCCTATACTTGAAGAATAAGATCAATGCTTCATTTTCATTTCTTATGTGGTACTGAACGTTGTCATTACTGGGGAAAAAAAATCATTTCTGAGTGCATCCTCCCAAATTCCAATCTCAGAGGGCAGAGGAGGCTTGGAAGGGGCGATCTCGCCTCTTGCTGATGGTCTGTTCAGTGAGGCGCTTTTAGTGTCCGCACAGTATCATTTACTATTTCAGTGTGAAGGGTCAATAAAAAGGGTCATGGTTTTCCTCAAATTACAATGGAGTTTATTTACCGATCGGATTCTGAGGGTCGGCGGGGGTGTTAGGCCGTGCCAAGAGTTTCACATATCCCACGGGCAAAGCCACCGGACTTAACCAGAAGTAAATTTAGTAGTTGCAGAAAAATTATACTCCAGAAGACTTGAGTCGTTGCTTGGTTGTTTTAGACCCTAGCCTCACACTTATACTGCAACTTCTTCTTCTTCTTCTTCTTCTTCTTCTTCTTCTTCTTTTTTTTTTAAGTGAGCGCCACACCCATCGTGGAGCCCAGTGTGGGGCTTGAACTCATAACCTTGAGATCAAGACCTGGATGCTTAACCAACTGAGCCACCCAGGTGCTCCTACACTGCAATTTAAACATTCCAAAGGTCTCCCAGCTACACCAGGTGTAGACAGATGTGGGATGGCTTCTCTGGAGGGAGGGTTGGTGAGTGGGACTTGGGACCCAGGGCCACCATAGCGATCCGCATGGGCTCTGTCTCACCCACAGACTCCTGGCTCCCCGAGCCGGCCCTGGCCTTCCTCGTTGGCTTCTGCCTTCAGGGAGCGCCGGGTGACCTTGGCTGCCGTGGGTGGTTGTGCATGTTGTCTGTTGCCTGGCCGAGAGGGCAAGGGGGTGGGGCTCAGATCTGGAATGAGTGCTCTTTTCTGATTTACCAGAGCAGTAAGGGCACTGTTTTGGGAGGTGCCTTTTTCTACTTTGCAGGAAGGTAGAGTCAAGTGTAGCCGGCACTCTGGGGAGAGGTAGGGAGAAAGGAAAAGAGTGAATGAGTTGCAAGTGAGCAGCCTAAACATTCAAGGAATTAGCTGTGGACACTGTTGATAAATCTTTGCCACCGCATCTCCCTCAGCCTGTCCCCTTGGAGGAAATGGGAGATAGTTTGGTCACTTAAAGTGTATAAAAATCTCACTCGGTGCATTTGAGATTAGAAAGGGAGATGTCAGGGGATGCCTGGGTAGCTTAGTTGGTTAAGCATCAGACTCTTGATTTCGGCTCAGGTCATGATCTCGGGGTCCTGGGATCGAGCCCCATGTCGGACTCCACGCTCAGTGGGAAATGTGCTTGAGATTCTCTCTCTCTCTCTCTCTCTCCCTCTGCCCCTCCCCCACAGTGCTTTCTCTCCCCTCCCCTAAAATAAAAAAATACCTTCAAAAAAAAAAAAAAAGAAAGAAAGAAAGAAAGGGAGATGTCAGAGAGGGAGGAGAACGAGCCTTTATTGAGCACCTACTGCTGGCATGTTTCTCAGCCTCCATTCTGACCCCAGGATGTCTCGAGGGTTGTCCCGGCTCTGAAATCAGCTCAGGCCACCAGCAGCCGGGCAGACAGATGTCATTTGGGGCTGCCTGAGTGGGCAACAGTGTATGGGAAACAAAGCTGAGGAATGACTGAAAATGCCCGCAGCAAGCCCTGAAAGATGCAGCTTCCTGTCTTCGGGAGCGCTCTGGGAACCAGCCCTCGGCCTGGCTCCAATACGGTCATATCCAAGGTTCACTGCAGACGCCGATTCTTCGAGAAACATACGCCTTGTGGTTTAGTCTTAAAGATAGTATATGTAAAGTTTTAAAAACTGGCATTTGGACATGATGCGTATTTAACTCCCTATTAAATGGAATATTCAATTTACCAGAGTACCCTGTATGTATGTCAGAAACATGTTCCAAAAATCTGTGTTTATACCCATAGAGAAAATTTTGTGGATCCAACATGATTTATTCAAATTAGCAATTCAAAGCACCTGTTGGATGTTATTAATTGGTTTAAAATATGTCTAGATCCAATCCAAATGCCAACTGATTTATTAAAAACAGGGGCGCCTGGGTGTCTCCGTCCGTTAAGCATCTGACTCTTGATTTTAGCTCAGGTCATGATCTCAGGGTCATGAGATCGAGCCCCACATTGGGCTCCATGCTGGGTGTGGAGCCTCCTTGAGATTCTCTCTCTCTCCCTGTCTCTCTCTGCCTCGCCCCCACACTCACGGGCTCTCTCTCTCTCTCTCTCTGAAAAAAAACAAAACCAAAACCAGAAAATGCTACCCAGAATCCAGCACTTTCCAGAAGTAGTTGGGAGTTAAGGGGGACTCAGGAGCAATCCTTTAGAACGTTTAGAACAGCATCTGTTCCAGCCACTTTTCTACCTGATGATGAACATCTATTAACTCGTTTCATCCCTCAACAACCTTTTGAGGTCAGCTGTATCACGAGCCCCCTTTGACGGATGGGGAAGCAAGGAAGGAAGTTGTCCAAGGACAACCTTCTGGAAGTGGTGGATGTGGGGCTTACCGCTTTGGATTCATTCTATGGGCTTAGAGTTCACAGGGTTTTATTTTATTTTATTTTATTTTATTTTATTTATTTATTTATTTATTTATTTATTTATTTATTTTTAAAGATTTTATTTATTTGAGAGCGCGTGCGCCCTTGCGCATGTGCATGAGCAGCGGGGGAGGGGCAGAGGGAGAGGGGAAGCAGGCTCCCCACTGAGCAGGAAGCTGGATGTGGGACTGGAACCCAGGACCCCCAGATCATGACCTGAGTGGAAGGCAGACGCTTAACCGACTGAGCCCCCCCACCCCCAGGTGCCCCACAGGGTTTTTATTTAAAATTTTTTTTTCTGTTTAAGTGGGCTCTACACCCGACGTGGGGCTTGAACTCACGACCCGGGTATCAAGCGTTGCATGCTCTACAGATTCAGCCAGCCAGGCACCCCTGGAGTTTGCAGGGTGTTCTACAGCTCCTGTTCCTTTCTTTGCTAAGCCCCCTGGTTTTCCCCGGAGATGCCTCCATCGGAGGTGGGAAGCGCAGCCGCGGCTGCAGTCTGGGGCCCTGGAGCAATCGGGACCCTCGCGGTCCATCAGCGGAGCCAGCCGAGTACAGCTCGCGGAACAGACCATGACCAGCTGCCTGTTAATGAACGTTCTTCCGCCCCCTCTGCTGCCCCCTAGAGGTGAGTTGGAGTAAAATGGACGCATCTGCATTTTCCCTCTGGTCCTTGTGAGGCAGGAGGAAGAAGAGGGGGGAAGGAGGCAATGAAGATGGAGACCCTCTGGGGCAGAACAGGGCTCCTGCCTGTTTAGGTGTGCAATTAAGACTCTGCTCAACTGTGGAAGGCCCATGATCTGTGCAAGAGTTGGTGGTGGTAGCATCTGGAACTCCTGCTTGGTTTCTTGACCAACAGCAATCGAACACAGCTCTACCCAGGAGCTAGGTGGTGAAAGGGATCAGATTATGTCACCCCAAATGTGCCACTTTGGCATAGGATTATTTTAAGCTGAACGCAATTGAGAATCAACAGATGCAGGAAGAGTTCTTTGCTCCCCCCCCCCCCAATATCTGCCTAAAAGCAGGGCATAAATTTGCCTTTGAAGAAGTTGCCTGCCCTATCAGGGATAGAAGTGCAACTCTCATCACTGAAAATAGGGAATCAACACCAAAATGAGCTTGCAGAAACATAGCCCTTGTCTTCCATTATGTCCTAGTCACTTCCCTGCAATTTATTCCCTTCGACACTCAAATCCTCTTTCCTTTTATACAAAGGCATATGAGCCCCCAAGCCTAAACCACTTCTTTGAGTTTCACTTCTTTTCTGTGAACTGACATGCATGTAAATATTTGTGACATGCATGTAAATATTAATAAAAATTATGTGCCTTTTCTCCTCTTAATCTGTCTTTGGTTAGTTTAATTTGCAGACCCCCAGTTACTGAATATAAGAGGGTGGAGGAAGAGCTTTTCCTTCCTGACAGTGGACAGTGTCAGACAGTGAAGTTCATGGTAAGGAGGGAGGATTGTGGTTTCTGATCTCCCTCCCAGGGGTTGGGGGGGGAGGAGGAGGACACTAGAACAACCCCAGCAGAACTCCCCAGCACCATCGGCCCCTGCCGGGACTGAGGTGCATGATGAAGGTTCACAGAGCAGTAGAGCTGAGCAAACCCGTGTGCTGGAATTCTAAGCATCCTGCTTCAGTTCTCATGGCAGAGACAGGAATGCACCCATGAGCAGTAGGCCTGTCTCCCAGTGGATCAAAGGGAAGAGTGACATGCCCACTGGGACCTGAAGGCCTACCACCGGGACAGAAATCACCTTGCTGAGGGATGCCTGACCAGACAGCCAGATCCAGTGGTCCCGGGCCCCACTTTCTCGTGGGAGTACCTCAGTGTGGCTGGGAGTAAGTCTACTTTATTTTTCAGATTTCTTGGACACTGAGGCCAGAGGAAGAAGAGCTCACTGATGAGCGGCCTTGGTCACGCACCAGATACAATATACCAGTTAAAATGGAATTTCAGATAAACAGTGAATAATTTTTTTTAGCATAAGTATGTCCCAGGCAATATTATGTAAGAATTTCCTGGGACATATTTATATTCTGCAGTGTAAGTATTGCCTAAACATACTTACACTAAAAAATTATTCATTGTTTGTCTAAAGTCCAGTTGAACTGAGTGTCCTCTGTTTCTGTTTGCTAAATCTGGTGGCCCTACCCGGAGAACAATGCTTCTGTGGCCTGCCTATGGCCGTGGCTGTGGTCCTGTCTCTACAGTCAAGGAAATAGGACAGCCGGGGTCTTGACTCGATGGACTGAAGGCCTCACCAGCCCTCGGATGTATTTTGTTTGAACAGTACTGAGTTTTTACTTTCATTTCCAGCCGACTGCCAACATTGAAAAACTGGCAGATCTCACATAAACGCTGGGGTTTGGGGCTTTCCTGGCAAAAGTGGGAGACCTGGCAATATCACAGGGAAGCAAACTGGTTGCCCCCCCCCCCCTTGGTCTCACTTACTTGTGCCTGGTTCCTGTAGCTGCATTTGGGACCAACCCATCTAGACCATTAGGATCGTACATCCTGCCCTAGGTGGGGAGGCGTTTTCTCTGGTCCTGCAGCCCTGAGTGACTGTTGGCCCTGACCCGGTTCATCTGGGGTGTGGGGCTCTGTCTCTCTGACCCCCCCACTTTTGACCTGCTAACCTGCTCCTCAGAAGGGCTGAGGTGTGATGTGGCACAAACCCCTGACCCCTTCCTCTGGGTCTCGGTTTTCATCTCTAAAATGAGAGGGAAGTGGGGCACCCAGCTGACTCAGTCGGAAGAGCATGCGAGTCTTGATCACGGGGTCGTGAGTTCGAGCCCCACGTTGGGTGTAGAGGTTACCTAAATAAATAAGATGAAATGACAGGGAAGTCAATCCATGCTTCCCAACACTCTTTTTTCTTTTGGTACCAAAAGTTCTGTTTTATCAACCCCATGCCACTGCAGATCCAATGTTTTGAAAGATCTCGTTTCCCTGAGCAAATGACATACGGCCAACAGCCTGTGAATTCTGGTCAGCCTGAGAGCTCACCAGCCAACCGGTGTCACCACACCTCATCGATCAAATCCCCTCTAAAAGCAAACACATTTTGTAAGCTCCTGTAACCTTACTGAGAACGCGCCCGGGGCCCCTGCTGCCACCTTCAGAGCTGCGAGGGGCTGTGGGCCAGCTCAGTCAGGTTGGTCTAGGTGACCCTGCAGCACTAAACTCCAGAATTTCCGTGGCTGGAGCCAGAAAAGTTGAAGCCCCTGCAAAGCGTGCGGTGGGCGAGGCCGCCCTATGGGTGGTGATGCGAGGATTCAGTTTCTCTGCTGTAGTCCTGCCGTCTCAACACGTGGCTTTTGTGGCGGGAGAAGAGATAGCTGAAGGGGGGCTTCTCCTGGCCCACCTCTGCTCGCGTTTCACCAGCTGGATCCGGTCCTGGGGGCCTCACTTAAGCGAAGGGGGCTGGGAATTCATAGCTGTCCGTGTGGCGGGGAAGGGGCGGAAGAACGCACATAGTGAGCACTAAAGGGGACACGAGATGAGCCACGGCGCCCCTTTAGCTCCAAGATCTGACGCCCTGTCCCCCTTCAGAGTGGTCCCAGGGTGTGGGTCATAGGTCTGCTGGCTCATGCGTGATGATGACTGGTAGCACCTGGGCAGAACGGATGCTAAAGATACGCTGGCTTTTTTTTATTATTATTAAAGATTTTGTTTATTTATTTGACAGAGCATGAGAGAGCACAAGCAGGGGGAGCAGCAGAGGGAAAGGGAGAAGCAGGTTCTGTGCTGAGTAGGGAGCCCGATGTGGGGCTCAATCCCAGGACCCCAGGATCATGACCTGAGCCGAAGGCAGACACTTAACCGACTGAGCCACCCAGGCGCCCTGATATTCTGGCTCTTAAGTATTTCCAAGTCCTATCTTTTTCTTCCTGATCACTATAGGTAACCTTTACTTTACCTCTTTTATGTGCATGGATTCACAACAGCCCCACTAGTTGGATACTAGTTTTTCCCCAATTACTATTTTTTTATAGATTAAAAAAAAAAAAAAAGGGCACTGTCTGTATTTGAATTGACCAGTTGACCCTACTGCATAGGGTTTCAGCAATTCATTCTTTACGTGAGCATCTACCCAGCACAACGCCTGGAGTCCCTGAGTCGCTTCCTCGGGTGACAGAGCTGACTGGTGGGGACGAGACTTCCTTCCCTGAGAGCTGCATCCCAGAGCCTGGCCCTTGGGGGGCTTTGCTAGTGCTGGCACTGGCTTTAGGGGGCTTTGGGGCTTTGACGGGCCCGGCCCACCTCCAGAGCCCCCTCCTCAGGATTTCAGAGACCACCCCATCTGAAGACTTCAGCCTCCATGGAAGATGAAACTGGAATCGTTGGACCAGCCTCCGGGACTTGGCTTTATTTTTTATTTTTTTTAAGTAAACTGTACACCCAACGTGGGGCTTGAACTCATGACCCCGAGATTAAGAGTCGCATGCTCCACCGGCCGAGCCAGCCGGGCGCCCTCGACAGGGACTTGGCTTTAATTTGATTTAAAATGGATTCTATTTTGCCACGACAGGGAGCTTGAACTGTGTTTTGTGATTTTTGCTGCCTGGTGGCTCACATTCCAGCACATTTTCCAGCTCTCTGCCCCAGGCTCGCCCTGAATCCAAGTCCCTACTGTTTCCCTTAAGTCTGGTGTGAAAGTCAACTGACTCCTTTTTGCTTATTGTTGTTAGGAAATGAATTGTATCTCTAACTTTTTAAACAGGTCATATATTTATACATTTACAGAGTTCAAGAGTCAAGAGAAAATTCTCCCTCCTCCCAGCGACCTGAAGGCAGCCAATGCCATTCATGTGTTAGGCATTCTTCCAGAAGTTTCTTTGTATACACAAGCAGAGGTATGATTTTTTCATTCTATACACAAATGATTGCATACTATATACAGAATTGCCTTATCTATCTTGCTTTCCCCCCCCCCCCACTTAATATGTCTTGGGGGGTAGTTTGATATAATTATAGACATGATTTCATTTAAAAAAAGTTACATATTATTTCAACATATGGCTGTTCCATAATTTATTTAACACTCCCCTTCTGATAGGTATTTAAGTTTTTTAAATCATCTACTATTACAAGCAATGTGGCAACGAATAACAGACACATGTTGCTTGAGGTGGGAGCCAGTGTAAGCGGGATCAATTCATACAAAACAGAATTCCTGGGCAAAAGGGCATATGTGTTTGTAATTGTACCAAATTCTGCCAAATTATCTCCCACTAGGTTCTGTTCCAGTTTACACTCCCACTAGGAAAGTATCCATTTCCCTACATCTTCAGCAAGTGTGTTTTCAGTTGTTCTGATTTTCCACAACCTGAAAATCTCACTGCGTTGTAATTTGCATTCTGTTATGAATGAGGGTGAGCATCTTTCATGTTTTAGAGTCCTGTGCATCAGTGAGCCTATCTTTCTAGGAGTTTGGGGACAACACTTGGGTTTGAGCAGGTACCCGACCCAGGCTCAAAGCTGGTGGAACCCATTGCAGCCAACCACCAGGATTCATAGGTGAAGCTCCTAGGTGAACTCTAAGTTGTTTGTAGTGCATCCCACTGGAAGTGCTTGGAGGCACGGAATCCAGTCCTAACCAGGCTCGTGGCGCCCTCTGTCCTTCTGAGATGGATAAACAGAAATCAATGCAGTTTGTAGGGGGGACGTTTGGGTCTTGGCTTAACACTGATGGAGGTCGAATACTGGTTGTGGGTGTGTCCCATCAAAGCCGAAAAAGATCTCATGGACCTACGAATTTTCTTTTGTCCCAGAGAATATCACAATATCAAAGGTAGGCTGCCTTTTTATTTTTTGATTATTAAAAACCTTCATATTATGAAACAAAAAATGTACACAGAGAATAGTGAACCCCAAAATACACATTGCCAAGATTAAGCAGTCATAAAGATTATGTTACATTCATTTTTTCCTTTTTATTCAGATTTTAAGGCAAATAATATCAATTCACCCTTATGAGCTTCAGTAAACATCTCCCAAGAATGGATGTATTCATACATAACTAGAGTGCCATTACCATATGAGACAAGATTAACTGTAGTTCCTTGGTATCACCAGATACCTCGTCCTTGTAAAAATTCACCAGTTGTCTCAAGTCTCTCTCTCTTTACCACTGGTTGGTTTCATTCATGGTCCACATGCTGTATTTGGTTCTTCTTCTTCTTTTTTTTTTTTTTTTAAGATTTTATTTATTTATTTGTTAGAGAGACAGAGCACAAGCAGGGGGAGCGGCAGGCAAAGGGAGAAGCAGGCTTCCTGCAGAGCAAGGAGCGTGAAGTGGGGCTCCATCCCAGGACCCTGGGATCATGACCTGAGCTGAAGGCAGCCGTTCAACCGACTGAACCAGGTTCTTCTGTTTCTGAAGTGCTTGATTTCAGAGCAGATGCTCTCTGCCTTTGTGAGGAAGTGAGCCCCACGGCCCAGAGTCCATCAGTTCTGAATTTGCGTATTTGCTTCCTTGTGGTATCATTTAATTTGTTTCTGTATCCCCTCGTATTTCCCGTAGAGCGGAAGCTAGCTCTAGAAACTCATTTGATGAGTTTCAGTTATTTTTTGGGTGAGAGTTCATAGGACATGCTGGGCACCCCTACTGCATCGATTCGGAAGGCACATAGTGGGTCTGTTTTCACACTGAGCAGCAACAGTGGGGTCAAGCTATGTCAGCCAGACCGCTCCATGGCAAATTTCCCCTTCAACCTTTCATGTAATGATTTCATCTGCCCACTGGGGTGCTGGAATCAGTTATTTCATTAGGGGGGCAAAATGGAGATGTTCTAGTTCTATCATTTTTAAAGAAGATTTATTTATTTGAGGAAGGAGGGGCAGAGGGAGAGGCAGAAAGAAAGGGAGAATCTTATGCGGGCTCCATGCCCAGGGCAGACCCAACTCAGGGCTCAATGCCACGAACCTGAGATCATGACCTGAGCCGAAATCAAGAGTCAGACGCTCAACCAACCGAACCACCCAGGCGCCCCTAGTTCTATCATTTTTTCCCCACATTTATTAACTAGATTTTTTTTTTTAATATGAAGAAAACAGGGCAATTTGGTCATTCTGGGCTAGTTTATACCATTTGTAAAATGGCTGAAGATCTGCTCAGGTTTCTTTGCTCCTTAGTTAGCCCAACCTTTTCCAGTTGAGAAAAATAAAAAATAGTACAAGAGGACCATATAATGTTCAAGCCATGGAATGAGCCTAGGAGAGAGCTTTCTTTTTAGCTCAAGTTATCATTTTACGTTCAGCACCAAGTGTGTGTGAAATTTCATAATTACTAGTTGACTCATCTTAACTGCTGGTATTATCTTTTCTTCCTGCCTTTTGTCTTCTCTTCAGGGTCTGTCTCCTCAAATAAGGAAAGTATTGAGATATGAACAAGCATGTAGACAGAAATATCATCATTGAATTATTCTTTCAGGTCTAAAGCCAAGCAGGTCTTATTTGGATAATATAATGCAGTGACTATCAATCATATACACTTTAGTGAGAATTAATACAACCAGCTTGCTTTCCATTCCACAGCTGAGAAAGAATAAATTTGTGGGGAAGTTGGTGCGGAGAAAGTGCCCTGGGAAGGAAACACTTTAGTAAAATAGTACTAAAGAAGTAAAGAAGTAATAGGAAGGAGGGAAAAAGATAAAGATGTTCCCAGAAATTTTTGCTGCTTAAGAATGCATTAGGTACTCCTGTTATGGACACCGAGAATACCCGTTCTTCCCTTGTCACACTGTTATCCTGTAAGATGTTTTTGCTGCAAGTCACAGAATACCAGACTGAGAAAGACCAGTGTCGGAACGTGTGCATTTGTGAATGAATATTGACTGGGAGGTAATACAGCACAGTGGTTAAGTTCACAGGATTTGGGACAGATCAAACTGGGTTCAAGTCCTGGCTTCATAATTTGGACAAGTGCTTTAATTGCCTTGGCCCTTGGGTTCTCCACCTGTAGAATGGGAATAATAATAAGGCCGCAGGGGTGAAATCAACATTAAATGAAAAATGTACTTAAAGTACTAAATACATTTCTGTTCACATAAACCCCCAATACCCAATAATTTGGGGAAAAAAGTTAAAAAAATAGGGTTTTTTCACTTCATAAAAGAATTCTAGTGTTTGTAGAAAAAGATTACATTTTCACTAATCCATTGGGCACACAATCCCTCCAGGGATCCTTGTCTCAAGCCAACAAGAATGACCTGGTCAGCCCCCAACAGCTGGATGACTCTTAGACATTGCTAGATTGTTCCAAATGTCAAAGGCTCCTGGCCTGATGAAAAGCAGCTTCTAGGAGCCCTGAGTTTTCACTCCTATCATGTTCCTGCCACCTGTCTAAGGATTGTTCCCTAAAGTAGGGCTGAAACCAGATCCCCACCTTGAGGTTACTGACACTTTGTTCCTCGAGCCAACGGCGCCATCTTGTGGTGGTATGACGCTAACACACGGTCCCGGGTTTTGCATCAACTCTGATTTACCATGAGCCTCTGGGTTTTTTAAAATTTATCATTATTATTTTTATAGCATCCTCTTGTCTTTCACACTTAATAGACAAAGTACAGAGCTAGGTTCCTGGGCTTCCTCAGCTTTGGAGATGTGACAATATTGTTCACTGTTTCTCTCTTTCTGGCTCTACGGCATTCCTGGGCCTCTCACTGTGTAACGGGCGGGCGCTAAGCGGGTTGTGCCGTTTCTGTTTGTGTGGCCCTATGTATGCTTGGGAGAAGTGAGGCCAAATACCAGGCACCCAGTAAAAAACAATGCAAGTCTGTTCTGAAGTAGGATTTGAGGAGATGCTTTTACCTCTTACATGTCCTTCAAACCCTAAGAATCTGAGAATTTCCAGTCTCTGTAATTAGGACTCAGTGCCACACAAGTGTGGAGCACCTTCGAGAAAAGTACAGTCCATATCCATGCCCGTGTCCTGCTTCAGGCAGGGCGTCTGCCCCACTCAGGGGATGGCACGAGGCACTGGGTCAGGCTGTGGATGTGAGGGATCAAGAGTACCCAGGCAAATTTGCAACGACGTGGATGGAACTGGAGGGTATTATGCTGAGCGAAATAAGTCAAACAGAGAAAGGCATGTATCATATGACCTCACTGATATGAGGAATTCTTAATCTCAGGAAACAAACTGAGGGTTGCTGGAGTGGGGGGTGGGGTGGGAGGGATGGGGTGACTGGGTGATGGACACTGGGGAGGGTATGTGTTCTGGTAAGCCCTGTGAATTGTGCAAGACTGTTGAATCTCAGATCTGTACCTCTGAAACAAATAATGCAATATATGTTAAGAAAGAAAAAAAGAAGAAGAAGAATGTAGCAGGAGGGGAAGAATGAAGGGGGGGAAATCGGAGGGGGAGAAGAACTATGAGAGACGATGGACTCTGAAAAACAAACTGAGGGTTCTAGAGGGGAGGGGGGTGGGAGGATGGGTTAGCCTGGTGATGGGTATTGAGGAGGGCACGTTCTGCATGGAGCACTGGGTGTTATGCACAAACAATGAATCACGGAACACTACATCTAAAACTAATGATGTAATGTATGGGGATTAACATAACAATAAAAAAATTAAAAAAAAAAAAAAAGAGTACCCAGGCAAGAGTGGTGGTAAGGTAATTCCGGAACCTTGCTACAAGGTGTGGTCTAGGATCCGGGGCAATTGCAGAAGCCGCACTGGGAGCTAGTTAGCAATGCAGACTCTAGAGTGAACGTCCTGGACCTGCAGAGCCAGAATCTGAAGTTTAACTAGACCTTGGGGGAAGGGGGTGGGGTCGGTATGCACTTTAACATTTGAAAAGCACTGAGCTACAGCGCTGCTTCTTGACTTTCACTGCACATTAGAATAACCTGGGGAGCTTTTAAAGATCCTGATACCCACGCCTCAGGCCAGACTGGTTCCAATGGGATCTCTGGGGGTGGGACACACATTTAGAAAGAGGTTTGGCCATTTAGAACAGAACCATACAGTTACCCAGAGCTGGACTTCACCATAATGATGGTTTAGGGAAGCTGGACCACAGACCCTTCCTTCCTGAAGACCTCACAAAAGGAACAAAACCAAAGTGTCAAAACCGGGAAAAAAAGAAACAAAGAGGTAGAAATTCTTGCTAGAAATTTTAAAACGTGGTGGCCAAGAAAATAAACAGAAGGGTCTCCTGTGGAACTGAGAAGTACCTACCTCCTCCAACTTTCCCACAAGAAGATGTTTCAAAGAAAGAAAGCTGGTGACAAAATCTTGAGAATTCTACTATCTACCATTATAAGGCGGGGGGGGGGAATCCTAGAGAGTAAATAGGCAGTGTAAAGGAAAAGTTCTGTATGTTGTGAGTTCTTGAGATCTGAGCAGAGGCAAGAAAGAAAACCAACAGATCTGGCTGGCTGTTCCCCAGTGATGCATCAGAATTGGGTGAATGTCCCCTGAGAAAATCCTCTCATGGCCATGCGATTCCTCTCCCTGTACAGAACATGTATAAAACCTTGTGTTGACCAGGGAGCCCAGAACCTTCTGCAAGGATCTGCCCTGTCCCAGCAGAACCTCTATGCCTGTAGGCTGGGAAAAGTGGGTCACACTGCACTGTGCAGCCTTCCAGTAGAAGTTTGGACTGTGGACAACCAGGTCTCAGGTGGTCAAGGAAAATTCAGATCAAATAGATCACAGGTTTTATCACCATAACTGCCTACAGGGACCAGGCAGGTGCTGTAAGTAAGTGAATGCGGGTTAGGTGTGAGACAACAGGGAGTGATGTAGTAACTAGAAAGGAAAAGCGTCATCTCAAGCAATGGTTCTTAAAACGTGGTCCTCAGATCAGCAGCAGTATCACCTGGGAACTCGTTAGAAACGCATATTTGTTAAAGAAACGGTGGAGGTGGAATCTAGGAAAAATGATTTTAACGCCCCCCACCCCAGACGGTCCCGATACTCACTGAAGTTTAAGAGCTGCCAGTGTAAAAAGTCTTTAGCTGATTGTTGCTATCAGAGAATGTTGTCATGTTTTCTGATGGTTTTCAAGAGAATCTGTAAGTGCAATTTCATGTGGAACCTCCCAATTTTTAAATGTTGGTAACAAATTTGCATTTTTCAGAAAATGCTGGGTGGACCAAACAAAATACATGTTTGTTTCACGGGATGCAAGTTTGTTTGCTGTGGAATGTCTGAATGAATTGCCCAAGTTAAACATGAAAAAGATGAAATGACACGGCAAATGTACAAAATACTACAGAACAGAAAAGGAATAAGAGAGACAGAACATGCAAAGATAGATGAACAATCCAGTCTAGAAGGAAAAAATACCCATAAGTACCCCCCCCCCCAAAAATACTCAAAAATGGGATGACAAAATGGCAAGAAAATGGTGCCGTTACACTTTAAAGAGCCTGGAGACATACAGGTTTGCCCTGCTATCAGAAAGTAGCTTTACTTACCTACATTAGGACCTGTTTTCCTCAACATAAGAAATTTGAGGATTTTCGCTAATATAAAGAAAGCTCTGATCATATTAATGAAGGTCCTCCATGAAAGCAAAGTGGTGGAAGGTGAACTTTTGGAGAGCAAGGTACTCTTGCATCCCTGGTTTAAAACCCTGCCAACACTGAACATAATAAAATAATAATAATAAAACAAAAAACAAAAAACAAAAAAAAGCCCCTGCCAACAAATCGACAGCGCTGGAATTCAGAGAACATACTTTGACAAGCCAACCAATCAGGGCCAGCCTCCTCGCTCTGAAAGTCAGCCAATCAGGAAGGGACTCACTGCGCTAAACACGCCTCTGACTGCCAACCAATCAACAACAGCCTCGTCAGATGATGTCATGTTAGTTCTCCCTTCCCCTAAACTGCCCATGTTAGTAGGTTCCTCTGATGGAGAGACGCTAAGAAAGCAGTAACTCCAGGTTTGTCTTTTTATTTCAGATACTGAATGGTGGTCGCATAGTTTGACGAACGCAGTAATGAAAAAGGTGCCGTAAAATAAAGAGATTGTGGTAAGTGACTAATACAAACCAGAACTAAGAATAAAACAACCATGAAGTTGTGATGATTGAACAGGATGTTCTAAGATGACAAAGTAAAGTAAAACTAATGAGAACAAAACAAAAACAACAAACAAGGTTGGGGAAGGGAATTGGGAGGAAGTTTAAGAGGTTTGATTTCCTGAATTTTTTTTTACCTGGCATCATTTAGCAATATCTAAACTACACAACGTTAAAAATGATTCTAATACATGAGTACTCGCCCAATATTTTCTTGAATTATTTTTATTATAATAGAATTATGTACCAATATGACTAGATATCATCCTCAAATCCTTGTAGTTCTGATACAAAGAAAATATGCACAAAACTAGTAAAAATCAGATTAGTGACAACAATTTATTTTAAGTGACTTGTATGCCGGACCTGAGGCTTGAACTCATGAACCGGATATCAAGAATCACATGCTCTACTGACTGAGCCAGTCAGACCCCCTCTGCAACAGTTTAAAAATAAATTTTGAGTATCCCATAGGTATGGAGAAGAGCACAAATCATCGCATAGCAAAGTGAATTTTCACAAGATGACCTCTCATGCAGGCAGTCAGCACCTGGATCAAGATTTAAAATCTTACCAGTATCCCAGAGCCACCTCTTGTTCTTTCTGCCACTCATCTTCTCCCCCAGCAAAGGTGACCCCAAGTCTGATTCCGAACACTAGATTCATGTTGCCTTTTTTTGAACTTTATAAAAATGGAATCATACAGGTGCACCTGGGTGGTTCAGTCAGCTGAGTGACCAACTCTTGGTTTCGGCTCAGGTCATGATCTCGGGGGTCATTGGATTGAGCCCCCGGACGGGCTCCACACTCAGCGGGGAGCCTGCTTGGGATTCTTTCTCTCCTTCTCCCTCCGCCCCTCCCCCCCAATTAAATAAATAAATAGATAGATCTTTAAAAAAATGGAATCCTATAATGCGCTCTCTTGTGACTGGCTGCTTTCACTCAACTTCCATCTGTGACATTGATCCACATTGTTGCATGTGGTTGTAGTTCATTTTCACTTTGCATTGCATGCTATTGTGTGAATACACCACAATTTCCATTCTACCGATAATGGGCATTTGAACTATTTCTGGGTTTTGGCTCCTACTCATAGTGCTTCCGTGAACATTCTTACCCATGTCTTTTGGTGAACATATGTACATATATCTATTATGTCTATTGGTAGAAGTGGAGTTGCTCAGGCAGAGTATACATATGTTCAGCTTAAGCAGATGCTGCCAAACAGTTATTCAAAAGAGTTGTAGCAATTTCTATTTCCACCAGTGGTGCGTGAAAGTTGCAGATGTTCCATATTCTTGCCAACAGTTGGTACTGTCAGTCTTTTTAATTTTAGCCATTCTGGTGAGTGTTCAGTGATTATCTCATTGTAATATTATGTGCATTTCCCTGACAACTAATGATGTTGAGCAGTTTTTTTTTCAAATGTTTATTAACCATTTGGGTATTCTCTTTTATGTAGTGTCCACTCACATTTTTAAAATTAAAAATAGGATTATCTGTCTTTTTAAGTTGATTTGGAGAAGTTCTTATATGTTATGAGTCTAAACCTATTATTTGATGTAGTTATAACAGAAGTTCTTAATTTTAATGAAGACCAGGCTTATAAAGGTATCCTGTGTTTTCATCTAGGAGCTTGGTTGTTTTACATTTCATATTTAGATTTGCAATCCATCTGGAATTGATTTTTGTGTATAGGGTGAGGTAGGGGTCAAGATCCATTCTTTCCCTGTAGAGATTTCCAGTTGACCCAACACCACTTACTGAAAAGACCATCCTTCCTCCCCTGCCTTTCAATTCCATCATAAATCAAATGACTACCTAAAAAGTTTGTTTCTGGACTATTTTTAGGTCCACTGGTTGATCTGTCTATCCCTTTGCCAATAAGATTGTCTTAATTACTGTAGCTTTATAATCAGTCTTGATATCTTACCATGTAAGTCCTTTAGTTTTGTTCTTTAAGATTTTAGTGACTTTTCTTGGTCATTTTATTTCCATATAGATTTTAGATTTAGATTGTCAATTTCTTCAGGGGGAAAAAAACCTGTTGGGGTTTTGACTGGGAATAAATTGAATCTATATATAAGTTGGGGAGAACTAATATCTTTCAACTCAGGAGGTATCACCCTGTTTTCTTAAGTTTTCTCTAATTATACTGAATAATATTTTGTAGTTTTCTGAATGGAGGTCTTGCCTGTCTTTTGATGGATTTATTCCCAGACATTTGATTTTTTATGCTATTGTAAATGGTAGTTATAAATATTTTGTACCTTGTTAAATTCAATTATTGATTCTAATAGTTTATTTGTTGTTTCATCTTTTTTTTTTTTTTTAACTTTTAAAATCATATCATCTGATTCTGGTGGACTAGGGGCAGACTACTTTATCCAATCTAGATTTGAGGTCATTAGAAGCTCCACTTCTGTATTTGTGAGAGCTGGCTTATTTCCATTGTCCTAAATCCTAGAGTGGAGGATCTTAGGGGTCCTAACAAAGCCTGGGGTGTTTCACAGGGCCTTTCCTCCTAAACCCCGATTATGTCTCCCCAGCTTTAAAAACTCTGTTTAGCTTCTAGCTTCTTGGTCCCTAGTTATGTATTGGAAAATGCTGGAGGGGAAAAGTAGAGCTGAATGTCAGGTCCTCCTCCATGCCGCTCTTCCTTCTGGGATCTTGGCTCCAGAAATCTCCACTTGCTTTCCGTTATTATTTAAAAAATTATAGCCGTCTGAGTGGATGTGAAGTGGTGCCTCCTTGTAACTTTGATTTCCGTTTATTTAAATGGCTGTCAATATTGAACATCTTTTCATGTGCTTATTTGGCCATTTGTATATCTTCTTTGGAGAAAAGTCTGTTCAGAACCTTTGCCTATTTTAAAATTGTGTTATTTGCCTTTTTTTTTTGTTGAGCTGTATGAGTTCTTTATATATTTTGGATACCAGTCTTTTATCAGACATAATTTGCAAATATCTTCTCCCATTCTGTGAACTGTCTTTTTACTTTCTTGACGGTATTGAGTGCAGCCAAAAGTTTTAAATTTTGACGAAGTCCAATTTATTTCTTTTTCCCTTTGTTGCTTGTGCTTTTGGTGTTGTACCTAAGAAGGCTTTCCCTGATGTAGGGTCACATAACTTTCCTCCTGTGCTTTCTCAGGAGCTTCACAGTTTAAGCTCTTACACTGAGCTGTACATTTAGGTCTGTACTCTATTGTGAGTTAACTTTTGTGTATGGTGTGAGGAGGAGGCCCTTCATTCTTTTGCTTGCAGGTATCCCATTGTCTGAGGGCTCTTTGCCCCACATCTTTTGACTAATCCCTTCATCACGTTCCCCACAATGATTCCGGGACCCTTACTCCTACATGGCCTCATGCTTGCCCACGGACTGGTGATTCCTGGGACATTTCCCTCCTGATGCAATTAGTTCTTATGCATTTCTTCCCCAGGACCTAGAGTAAATTCTAGATTGGTTCAGTCAAGAATTTTAGCTTTGCCATCTTCATGACTTAGTACAGAGTAAGGAATATAAGTAATTTCATGGGAGAGTCTTGGTCAGACTACTAGGTTATAGAAGAGACCCATCCCACAGGCCCCCCAGTTTCCTTTGGTGGAAGAAAACACACGGTCTGGCAGTCAGAGCCTGCTCTGCTCCAACACCTGCCACTCTGCTCTCTCTACTGAACTGGCATCCAAGCCCATTTCCTCATCGTAGGTTCTGTTGGGGTGCTAACTCTTCCCACTAAGGGCATTAAAGCAAAATGACTTGTTCTTTTCCCAAAAGGAACACCATGAATACAACCAAGTGCCTGAGGATTTCCTGGGTGTCTGAAGCCCATCCACCACGACGTCTGCTTTTTGATACTCTTTAGAAATTTCCACATAACTTTGAGCATGCCACTTCTATTTCTGTTTCTGAAAAGTGGGAGTTTATAGTCTCTGCCTTTAAACGTAAAGACAAAAATAATGCTATACTCCTCAAATTTGGGATAGAATCTTTGAATCTGAACACTGTTCATGAAATATGTAGAGACATCTGGATGATAGCTTGCTGCAGATGAAGTACTGTGTTCCTGCACTTTCTTTCCTGGCCCCATGTTCAACCGTCACTCACCATTTGTAAATAGCTTTTCCTCTTGAAGATTTAGAGACTCCTCATGATTAGGAAGGACCTCATCCTCCTTCCTACTATAATCTCCCTGCGTTGAAAAAAAAAAAAAAAAAAAAAAGCAGAAAGCAGAATCAGCACTAGGAGGGAGTGTTTAGCCACCAGAGGGAAGACTTACCCTCTGGGCCGGGGTCTTTGATATTCTGAAGCTCCAAGCCTCAGCAGATGGGGAGGAGAGCAGTGGGGTCTCTATCCCTTGCTACAATGTCTCTGGGGTATACAAAAGGAAAAACGACAAACTGAGATAAATCTTGTATATCAAGTTGAGGAAATGTGGATGAACTGAACCACTCACTGAGTTATTGTGTATCTAGCCCCGTACCTTGTGGTGAAGTTCCAGTAAAGTTTCCTTTTCATTAGGTTCTTAATGCAATCAACAAATATTTATTGTGTACCCACTGCATGCCAGGCTTGGTGCTTGAGATAGCAAGGGCCAAAGAGCTTAGCTGCTATGGGGCTTATGGTCCAGTGGGGAAATCTGGAAATAGATATCAATCTGGAAACAAATACAAGTCTAAATACAGATAAACTACAAACATAACTATGAAGAAATAATTAAAGGGGTGCAATAAGATACACGAGCAAAGAGCCTAATTAATTCGGGGAAGGCTTTCTGAGTGTGTTGGCTACTTTTTTTAATCAGTTGTTTTCTTTGGGTGTAGTTGATGCACCATGTTACATTAGTTTCAGGCGCACAGCACAGTGATCCAACAAGCCGTGATGGTTAATTTTATGCGTCTGTGTAACTGGGCTAAGGGATGCCAAGAGAAAGCTGGTAGAATGTTATTTCCGGGTGTGTTGGGAGGGTGTTTCTGGAAGGGGTTAACATTTGAACTGGTGAGTTGAGGAAAGCAGAGGGCCCTCCCCAATGTGGGTGAGCATCACCCAGCCCCCTGAGGGCTTGAATAGATCAAAAAGGCAGAGGAAGGGTGAATGCGTGCTCTCTCTGATTCATCTGAAAAATATATCTTCTCCTGCCCTTCTGCCCTCAAACTGGGGTGCTTGTGGTTCTCAGGCTTACACCATCAGCCCTTTGAACTCAAAACTGAATAATACCACTGGCTCTCCTGGGTCTCTAGCTTGCAGATGGCAGATTGTGGGACTTCTCAGCCTGGAGCTGCATGAGCCAATTCCTATAATCGATCTCTTCTTATATACGTATGTATCCGATTGATTGTTATTCTAGAGAATTCTGATTAATATACAGAGTATGCAACAGACTAGAAATAAAGGAGGCACACTGGGAGGAAGAAGGTTCTAGGGAGAGGGAACGGCGGGTACCAAGGGCCTGGGGTCAGAATGAACTTGGTTCCTGTGAGGAATTGAGGAAGCCAATGTGCCTGGGTGAACCTGCAGAGAGCAAGGAGATGAGACCAAAAGACAGCAGGGATGTGCTACATGTTTTGACTTTCTATCCTAGGTACAGCGGGAAATAATTCTAGGGTTTTCAGTAGGGGAGTGATATGGTCAGATTTTATATGCACATCTTGCATGTCTCCATGAGGAGAGTAAACTCTTTAAAGCAGGGCCAGAGTCTTATGTTTCTTTATATGCTTCGCAAAGCCAGCATCATGCTGTGTGCGTCCCAGGGGCTGGCAGGGTGTGTTGTGATGATGATCCATGTAGGAATTCACTCCACTTTAGGTTCAAAAGTTGTTTTTTTTTTTTGCACTTGATAAAAATAGAATATCCGTGTTCCCTTTAACACAATCTAGGAAAACTAGGGTTATTTTAGCGTACTGCGAGGATAAATGACTTTCTCTTCACGTGCACAGAGGTAGGTCTGTGGGCACACGCATCGCACACACACATATGTATGCCTATCGCACACTTCAAGTGAGACCATTTCCTACCACTGGCAATCCATACATGATTTACGACTTTTCCTAACCCCTCTCTATATCTAGCTGAAGACTCTTTCTTTTTCCAATTCGTCTAAAATATTGTCCAGCTAATAAATAGGTTCAAAGACAGACAAAAGGAGCTTCCACAAGTTATGAGAAAATGTCGGGCTCTTGAAAGACCTCCACAAATACAAAAACATAAATCTCACAAAGCTCTTTTGAAATGTCATTCACCTTCCTTTCTCATAGGAAATCAGGGCCCGGAGAGAAATTAACTAACGTTACAGTTCATCTGGACCTGGTTACTCAACCCAGCATAAGGATGGTCGAGGAGGATGGGCCCAGTAGAAGCAGACCCCGTTCAGAGTTTTATAGTTTCCCATTAAGAAAAAAAAACCCTCGTGAGCTTTCTAGTAAGACAAATGTATTTATCCAATATTCGGCACCTGGAAGATATTATTCACTGATGACAATCCAAAGAGTTATCTGTTAGCTAGGGTTGGGATTGCAAACTAGCTGTGCAGAAACAGAAGTCATCACTTGGTTCTGAAGCAATGGGGCTTCTTTCTAGAAGCCACATAAAGCCATCAGGGATGTTTTAACATCCTGAAGCCTGAGGCCTTAGCCGGCTGGGGAAGTGTGCTTCTTAATATCACTTCTGGTTACTAGCATTCGTGTTTTAGGAAAATACAGCTTCGGTCGCTTATTCACACATTTCCCCCTCCTTCTTTTCTTCCTCCCTCCCTCCTTCTTTCCACCCATCAGATATAGTTCCATTGCTCATGTGTAATAGATGCAGAGGTGGATGCACAGAAGTTTAGGCACGGTCCCTGGCTTCCTAGAATTTTCATTCTAGTGGGAAATAAAAGATACGTGATGCGTGCAAGATGGAACCTGAAAAGTACCCCAAGACTGTAAAAACGTGTCCCGAGCAGGGATGCCGGCTCAGGTTGGTGAGGAGGAGGCTGTTAAGGATGATTAGGTAGTCGTGAGTCAGGATTTAGGAAACAGATTTATTTATCAGTTTGCTCTGGGAAGGAGCTGATTCATCCTCACGCGGGGCTTGAGTGGCAAAATTTCCACTGTCAGGTGATTTTTTTGGATGTAGTGCTGCTGAAGCCTGGCGCCAAGGCTGACCCCCCCTTATCCCTGCCCCGAGGGATTAGCCAGAGCAAAGCCTCGTGTGCCCTTGTGGAAGTGGGTGCTGAGAATTTATTTTCTCTTCTTCCCTCTTAGTCCCCTCTGCTCCCGGAGCAGAGGAGCTGTCAGATGCCACCTCCCTGTGTTTTCTTCATCGTGGGGACCTGGTGGATGCCTCCTTTCTCACTGTTTTTCCTCGAGTGTGTTTTTATGCCCCTTCTTGGATTAACCACCTTGGGACTCCGTATGTTGGCCTCGGTGCGTGTCTACTTTACCCAGCACACAAATACACCGTCTTATACCCTCCAACGGAGGCAAGGGATGGGGAGGGGCTTTCAGATGTCGTTCGAATCCAGTCTGCTGCCTCCAGAAAAAAATGGCCTGTGTTCCGAGATGCCCATTCCCTCTCAGAAAATAGGAAAACCTATTTATCCCCGGTGGGACGTGCCCCCTGTGCCATCTGGGGCTATTCTCAGCGATGCTTCCAGGAGATCCTTTTTAAAGTCTCTGGGGCCAAAATAGTACCCGCCCCGAGAGGTAGTATTAGCAAAGTGGCTAAGGAAGCAGTTTCCTGCAGACGTGCTGTTTGCATCCAAACCTGGTTCAGCAACTTACCAGGAGAGACACCTGCTACCCGAGGCATCTGCTTTCTACCTCAGCTGGGAGGTGCCTGCCGGTGTGTACCTCCCACGCTCCCGGGAGGATTATATCCCTGCAGTGTGTAGGAGGGGCCCTGGCACAGAATAAGCACCATACATGTTTTCTCTATGACCATGCCACCTCGGATCACAGGGAAAACCCATTCTTAGGCTAAATTCTCATTAGCAGCTTCTTTCTGTGTCTCACCTGGTAAGAGGTGTTTTGCTAAGGAAGACTGGTAACTTGTTCCTGCGGCTAAAGAGAGACCTAGATTGGGGATCACTGACTTTCTTCTGTCCCTTCCCAGGCAGTGTCCCCAACCCCAGCCCCAGGTATCTGCTGTCCTGCTTTCTGTCCCCACACATTAGGTTCGTCTTTCCTAGAGTGTCGTGTAAATGCAAACCTACAGTGTATAGTCCTGTGTCTGACTTGGGTTGCTCAGCCTGATGTTTTCCAGGTTGGGTATTAGTTCTTTTCGTTTTATTGCTGAGTCCTATTGGATATGGCAGGGACATGGTCACATCACAATTTGTGTATCCATTCACCTGCTGGTGGACATTTGTTTTATTTCCAGTTTGGAAAATTCTAAATAAGGGTGCTCTGAGCATTCTTGTACATATCTTTATATAGACATACGTTTTCCTTTTTCTCGAGTGAATACCCAGGAGTGGGATTTTGGGGTCATATGGGGCCAGTGCATGTTTTCCTGTTTAAGCAACTTCCAGAACGTTTTCCAAAATAGTGGCACTGGTTTCATTCTCACCAGTAAGTATGAGAGTTCCAGTTGCTTCATATCACTAACACTTGGCAATGTCAAATTTAAACATTTTCTAGCGATCCTAATAGATAGTGCTGTTCCATTATGGTTTTAATTTGCATTTCCCTGGTGACTAATCATGTTAAGCATCTTTTCGTGCTCTTAAGAGTGTGCTTGTCTTCATTGGTGAAGTGTCTGTTGAAATCTTTTACCCATGTTTCTTTAGGTTGCATTGTTTTCCTTTTGTTTATAAGAGTTCTTTATATAATTTAGTTACAACTCCCTTGTCAACTAGATTTATTATGGCTATTTTCTTCCAATCTTGTTTTAAAAGCTTTTGCCCCTCCCGTGCAATATTGGGTGTTGATCAGGAGTTAACTCACCCACAAGTAGCCCTGAACCAGGGGATCCTTAAAGAAACACCAAGTCATTGCTTGCCCCTGCAACCTGCTATTTCTTCCACCCTTGGAGCTAAATGTTTACGTTTAGAGTTGAAAAGACACCCTGTGTGAGCATAGAAACAGTATTCCATCTAATGCTGTCAGAAAAAACAGCTCTTAGACCCAGCATCCCCAAATCTGCAAGATGGAACAAACAGATGTTTTGTCCATCACAGAAGGGGGTCTATCACATTTCTGAAAAGTTGTCTCTTTCTCTGCAGCATCCTGGCTTTTATTAGTGGCAGTCTGACCAGATGGGCCGTCCCTGGCCTCTTTGATTCTCTTCCAGCAAAGAGTGAAGTTATCCAAGACCTGCAAGGTAGGTCCTGTCTACTCCTGTAGGCTTAGAGGATGGGCAGTGGAGGCCACCTTAGCCTTACGGAGTAGCACCCAGAAGGCATTTATCAGATCAGGAAAGTAAACCTCTCAACCAGAAGCAGCCAAAGGAGAAAGTGTGGGGGAGGCAGTCAGGAAATTTCTACTTTCCATTCTTGTCTAACACATAGTAAAGTAATAAACATACTGTTGAATGTTCCTCGAGCACGTACTAGTTGCCAGACACTGTATGAACGGTTCACACGGATCTCATTGAATCTTCATAAGAACCCAAAGAGGAAGGCACTTTTATTATTCTCATCTCAGAAAGGGAATGGAATCTTAGAGCAATTATATAACCGACAATGGCTGAGCTGGGACATTGACTCATGTCTGACACCAAACCTGTGTTTGAGGTATTTCCGAAACCTTCCCCCTTACGGAGAAGGACTGAGTCTTTGTTGTTAGCTTACACTTTCTTTTGTCTCTCTTGCTCCCTTTTCTCTGCTAATCCTACAGGTTCCCAGAGGAAAGGATAGGGCCCAATTCTTTTCTGACTCCTTTGCTTAGAACAGAATTCCTGATTCCCTGGGCAGGAGGGGAAGGGGTGCTGTCTCTTCATCATCGACGTGCTGATTTACTGACTGATCCATGAAGATTGTACTGTGAACACAGCTCACGGAACCAAATCCTTATCCTCACCCATGCTAAGGATGTATTTCCTGATTTCTTTATGACCGTGAGAGAGAAGGCTGACCCAGGACATTCTGCAGACACATTCCAGGACCTTCAGAGAGCCCCATTTCTATCAATATCTTTCCTTCTTCCATAAAAATGCATTCTAGGTTTTGAGAAGAGAGCCACACAGCTGAGCTGAGATGTGCACACCGGGTGCTCAGTGAGGCTCACTTACTACGATGAAGGAGCTCACTTCCACATGAGCCGGGCGCTGAGACTCATTCAACTTTTTGCCCCAGAAAAATCGCTCACGTCCACATGTCCTGATCTTCAAGTTTGTTTGAGTTGGAACCATGAATGTTGAAACTAGGAATGCCAAGAGTCCACACTACTTAATCCAAGATAGCCCTTGATTTCTCTGTGAAATAACTTTGTCCATATCCTGGGATAGTAAATGAAAGAAGGAATTAGGAAATGTCCTTTCAGAAGTAAAATAAGGGAAATAAAAATGGAAACTGAGGCTCAGGAAGGCCTTACCTGCGTCACTAGGTACCTCTCAGCAGAACGCTGGGGAGGATGTGCTTCTCAGCGGTGGGAGTCATGGAGGAGGCAGGAGGGAGATAAACCGGAGAAGGAAAGAGCACATGTCATGCATGCAGGTTCCTTCAGGAGCTTGTTTGGTGGGTAGGAGGTGGAGTGTGTTTCTACACACTCATGAGCGCGGGGAGGGAGGCGGCGTGCGTGTGTGTGTGTTTGTGTGTGTGTGTTTGGCCCCTGCAGATGACACATCAGTCCTAGCTGTGCTCTGTGCCCTGGCCTGGTCCCTGGCATGACTGAAGGGCTTTTAAATATGAGGAAACCCACCTCAGAAGCCCTCCTCGGTAGCCTGCACTTATGGGAATCTGCCGGGCTCTCGGGCAGCTCAGCTTGAGGCTTTTGATCCGTGGCCACACCAAAAGCTGTAAACATGTTCCTTCACTGGCCTGAAGCAATGCAGAGCAGTTTTGTTTTGGTTTAGGTTAGCTTGGTGGTTATAAGGCCTTTTTTTGGCGGAGGGGGGGAGAATAAAAGCACATTTATTTCCTTTTTTATTTTTAAATTTTTATTATTTTTTATTAGTTTCATAGGGAGAGTTTAGTGATTCATCAGTTGCATTACAACGCCCAGTGCTCATTCTATCACATGCCCTCCTTAATGCCTATCACCCAGTTACCACATACCCCCCACCGACCTCCTGTCCAGCAACCCTCAGTTTGTTCCCTAGAGGTCAGTGTCTCTTATGGTTTGCCTCCCTCTCAGTTTTCATCTTATTTTTCCTTAGAATGAAATCTGGCCATTTGCAATGACATGGATGGAACTAGAGGGTATTACGCTAAGCGAAATAAGTCAGAGAAAGACAAATACCATAGGATTTCACTCTTATGTGCAATTTAAAAAACAAAACAGATGAACACTTATTCCCCCCCCCCTTTTTTTTTTGAATCAGTGAGTACTTAGATTAGTGCCTGCTCATTTTTTATTTTGAAGAAGAAGTGGAGGGGGAATTTGGAGTTTGATTCTGGGAAAGAATAGCCCAGACCTAGTATAGGTAGAACCGAGAGGTGAGTAAAATGTATTGTCTGAGCCTGGATCCTCATCACCACCCCCACATCCTCATCTTTCAGGCATTACTTTTTCCCCCAGCTTTTGGGAAGGCCTCTGCCTATCAGCCATTTACCCATAGTGTAAATTTTGGTAATCAGTCTCCTTCTAAGGGGGCAGGGTGGTATAGTGGTTAATGGAACCAGCCTGCCTGAGTCCCGTAATGAATGAATGCCTTTACTTAGCTATTCTGTACTTGTTACTCTCTTTAGATTGCTTCCAACTTTTCCCCATGTTACCTAAGACCACCGCAAATATATTTGTATATAGAGATTTTCATTCCTGTGGGCTAATTTACTCCCAGCGGTGGGATCGCTGGGTCAAAAGGCATCCCGCTTGTGTGTGAACTTGGCAAGTTACTCTAAGCTTACATTCCCTCATGTGTAAAGTGGGATCGAAAGTAATAGTACTTTCCTCATGGGCTCGTTGTAAGTAGTAAGTGAATCACGCATGCAAAACACTTAGAATAGCTGGCACATAGTAGTTATTCTACGTGATACTTAATTTGTTAATATTATGGTGTCAATTTTAAGCCTTGTCTCTAATTGTGAAATGAAGGGTTTTCCTTTATTGGAAAACATCTTTGGTGTTAGGGAGTGGTGGGAAAGTTCTTCCTTTATTTTATTCCTTTTTAAGGACTTTTTATTTATTCATTTGAAAGAGAAGAGCAAGAGCACAAGCAAGGGGGGGCATCAGAGGGAGAGGGAGAAGTGGACTCCCTGCTGAGTAGGGAGCCCAACGTGGGGCTCGATCCCAGGACTCCGGGATCATAACCTGAGCCGAAGGCAGACACTAAACTGACTGAGCCACCCAGGTGCCACAGAAAAGTGGTTCCTTTAGAGGCAGGCATTTTAGCTGATGCTTAGAGGCAGGTGTCTAATGGTAATGGCAGGGACATGGGTTTGCCGTCAGAGGCAAGTGGCAACTGGGGCAGCCCGAGGAGCTCTCTTTGGTCCGGCCAACCCCAGCAGCCCAGGGTCTGAAGCAAGTCAGCTTCCTTGACTACAAGCTTGCTCCCCTCCTACCATGCTCCAGAGAGCTGGAGGGACAGTGATGAGCACATCAGAAGGGCCGAGAGATTGCATTTGAGACAAGGAGCCCCATTGGGGAACAACGCTGTGTCATCACCTGCTTCTGCCTGTCATCTCTGCTGCCCCCAGAACCCAGGCATCACGTAAACGTTTATAGGGCTCTTTGAAGGCCAGTGGTTGCTGAGGCCCTGGGGCTCCAGTACATTTAAGTTCAAGCCCTTAATGCAGTGGACTGTGAATTCTGGGCCCCTGGGAGCCCTGGCACTGCTGTCTCCCATGATTTCCCCAAGGCTCACATCAAATGCCTTTAAGTAGTCAGGTGAGCCTCAAGATAAGTGCCATCACCTTCCTTGATATTAATACTGAGCATTTTATTTAAAATTTATTTTCTCCAGATTTATTGAGATCTAATGACATATAACTTGTACATTTAAAGTGTACAACCTGGTGATCTGATACACTTATATATTGCAGGATGATTACTGCCATAGGGTTAACTCACACCTCTGTCGCATCACATAATTACCGTTTCTCTTCTGTAGTGAGAACATTGAAGATCTACTCTCTTAGCAACTTTCAAGTATGTAATATAGTGTTATTACATATAATCACCGTGCTGTACATTACATCATCAGAACTTATTCATCTTATAACTGAAACTTTGTGCCCTTTGACAAGCATCTCCCCATTCCCCCCACCCCCCAGCCCGTGGCAACCACCATTCTAGTCTCACTTTCTGTGAGTTTGGCTTTTTTAGATTCCACATATAAGTGATCTCATAAAGTACTCATCTTTGTCTGACTTATCTCACATCGCATAATGCCCTCAGGGTTCCTCCATGTTGTAGCAAATGGCAAGATTTCCTCCTTTCTCATGGCCGAGTGATATTCCATTGAGTGTACATGCCCCAATTTCTTGATTTGTTCATTCACTGACGGAGCCTTAGGTTCTTTCCATATCCTGGCTATTGTGAATAATGCTGCAACGAACACGAGAGTGCAGATATCTTTTCCAGGTCCTGCTTTCATTTCCTTGGGATAAATACCCAGAAGTGGGATTGCTGGATCATATGGTAGTTTCTATTTTTAATTTTTTGAGGAACCTCCATATTGTTTTCCACAGTGGCTGTACCAATTTACATTCCCACCAACAGTGCACAAGAGTTCCTTTTTCTCCACATCCTCCCCAATACTTATTATCTCTTATCTTTTTGATGATAACCATTCTTACAGTATACTGGCCATTTTATGCCCTGATGATTTGGATGTAGTATACATCCAAATGGTCTATTGAAGGCTGACATTGCTTGATTTAAAGGGAAATCATCTCAATGTATTTTTTTATCTTCCTTATCTGTTATTTATTTTTTTTTTAAGATTTTATTTATTTATTTAGCAGAGAGAGACACAGCCAGAGAGGGAACATAAGCATGGGGAGTGGGAGAGGGAGAAGCAGGCTTCCTGCTGAGCAGGGAGCCCAATGTGGGGCTCGATCCCAGGACCCCAGGATCATGACCTGAGCCGAAGGCAGATGCTTAACAACTGAGCCACCCAGGCGCCCCTCTTCTTTATCTGTTATTGATTACTCTTAGACTTTGACAGTGGGGAAGGAGTAACTAGTACATGGAGATGACTAATAAATGTTTGTTGAATACATGGGGCACCTGGGTGGCTCAGTCGTTTAAGTGTCCAACTCTTGATTTCAGCTCAGGTCATGATCTCAGGGTTCTGGGATCAAGCCCCATGTCGGGCTCCATGCTCAGCAGGGAGTCTGCTTGAGGATTCTCTCTCTTTCTCTCCCTCTGCCTCTCCCCCACTCACACAGAGGCTCTCTATCCAAAATAAAATAATCTTTTTGAAAAATTAAAAAGATGTTTTTTGAATAAATGAATGGATGGATGTACCATAGTTTACTTAGTTGTTCTATATTGCTGGGTTTTTGGGTTGCTTCCATTTAAAAAAATTATAAATAATGTTACCTTCAATATATTTGTGTATGTAGCTTTTTCTTTTCTTTATGTTATTTCCTTTCAGAAGTTGGATTTCTGGGTCAAAGGGTATGAACAATGTCATGGCATTTGATAGGTTTCTAAGCTTCTTTGCTCAAGGGTTGTACCAATTTTGGATGCTCCCGGCAATGTTTTGGGGCCTGTTCACACCATGGCTTTGGGTATTAACATCACATTCTTTTTTGCTACTTTATTAGGTAAATATTGGTATCTTGATATTTAAAATTTTGCATTTCTTTGATTTCCAATGAGGCTATTTTTCTGTATTCATTACTTATTGTATTTATTATTTTGTGACTTCTGTTCATTTCTCTTTTCTATCATCAATTAAATAACACTTTTATCTACTTAAGATATTAACACTTTATCCTATTTGCTGCAAATGTTTTCCCTAGTCTGTTATTTTTCCCTTTCCTTTTTCTTTCTCCTCCCTCTTTCCCTCCCTCTTCCCTTCCTCCCTCCCTCCTTCCCTCCCTCCTTCCCTTCCTTCCATCCATCCATCCATTATTTTAATGTTCAGGTAGTTAAATCTGTTGATCTTTTCCTTTGACTTCTTTGTTTATAAGCCGTAAGAATGTAAATACAAGCAACAGGGGAAAGGTAGGCACCTAATTCATGAGCTGGAAAATTTCTCTAGTTTTATGTTTCTGGCTAGTTTACACCTCACTCTGTATTTACTTTAGGAATTTTTGGGTCATATGATTAGTTACTAGTGTGAAGGGTATGATAGAGTTCTAGTACCTTTGGCATTGTGCTTTTGTTCAGTGGGATTTAGGAACAAATAGGCAGGAGGCTCACTTTCTTCTTCCTCCTTCCACATTCCGTTTGTGGAGACTCAAGATGGCAAGAGGGGAGAAAAGCAGCTGGCTTGAGTGTTGGAGGAAGGAAGAGGATTATCATAGTGAAATGCCTTTGGAGGGACCAACTACCTTCTAAATAAAACATGGGCAAAAGAGGAAGGATAGAGTCTGTGTTTCTTGGCTCGGGCAAAGCTGGCTTTTAGGGTTGAGTTAGGGGGTCTGTGTGCAGCGGCAGTGTTGTGCCCCACTGGTGTTCAACTGCTCTATGAAAGGGAAGCAAATGAGCCATAGTAAAATCAGGTAGAAATGTTGGGTCGGGCATCTTCTGGGTATATCCAAAGATCAGAATACTGAGGCTCCAAAAGGCTAGGTCCACGGAAAACCTGAAACACGTGCCTCCCCAGGGATTCCCATCTGGGTTTTCTATTCTGTGTTTCTTGTGGTCTCCGTGCGCAGAGCTGGGAAGTTGCTAGTTGTTACATAATCAAACAGAGCATGTGCGCCAACTTCCCGGCCGCCGGGAATCACTGTCCAGACAGTTCACGTGGGAATGCGGGGGCATAAACATTCTCTTCCTCAGTTGGTGAGTCCTACTTTCCCTTGTGTTCTTGTAAGCATTGGGCTACCATTGCCCTATGCCCTGACCCCAGGATGTGGCTTGTGTGACGTCTATTAGCAAAGAACAATTATTTGATCTACTGGCATCATTGACCTAAAAAACCATGAAGGGCTAACCATTTGTTCCTCGCCTCTCAGTTATACAGAGAACGCAGTGGGTTTAGAGCAATTAGTAATTGTAGTGAGAGATGAATGTAAGATGTTACATAATTTTAAGCTGTTGAAGTGAAGCCTAAGACTCACAATGCAAGACTGATGAAGAACAAGTGACACAGAATATAAATTCTGTGCTTCACTCAAGAACCGGTCATGTCTGGTGCTAAGTGTGCTAAGAGCTATGAGCCATCAGCCCCTGTCCTCACCAATTAATGTAAGTGCCGTCCAGGTGTATATGTACTCAGCTACGGCAAAACAAACACGCCAACCTGAATGCCTGACGGAAGGACAGCTGCCCTGGGGATTTCTCCTTTTGGCCGGTGTCCTCAAGAAGTAATCCAAGTTTTGATTCCTGCTTCTTTAATACATGTGCCTTTTAATCCTACCTGATCTTTCCCTCCTGGTGCTGGCCCGTTGTGAAGTGGGGATGATTTTGTTGACCGACTGATGGAAAGAAAGGGAAAAGTGAATGCTCTCCCCACTGTTCCTCGTTTGAGGGGAGCTGAGGTTTCTCTTAGATCCTAAGGAGCCATTCTGGGATAGTTTGCTCGTTTAGGAGGGGCCTGGGGTCTTTTGCCTTATTTACAGGCAAAGGCTCTGACCTCTTCAAGTTGACGATAATAACAGCCAATATGTAATGGATTCTAGGCACCGTACTGAAACCTATAGGATGGTTCTCCGGGTGTGGGCTCTGGCCCAACCATGTCCTCAACACCTGGGAATTTGTCACAAATGCAAACTCAGGCCCCACCTGGAAACTTGTTAGAAATGTACATCCTCAGGCAGGCCCTAACTGAGATCCACTGAATTAGGAAATTTGGGTGGGTGGCTCAGCCATCCGTGTTTTAGTACTCGGTCTACGTGGTCCTGATGCATACTGAAGTTTGAACATCACTATGTTAGAGTGTGCTAAGTAAGTTATTTCATCCACACAGCATCCCTGTGGAGAAGATCCTGTTTTTTAAAAATCTCAATTTGGGGGGCACCTGGGTGGCACAGTCGGTGGAGCTTCGGACTCTTGGTTTTGGCTCAGGTCACGATCTCATGAATCATGGGATCGAGCCCCACATGGGGTTCTGTGCTCAGCAGGAAGACTGCTTCAAAGATTCTGTCCCTCTGCCCCTCCTCCTGCTCTCTAAATGAATGAATAAATCTATAAAAAGTCTCAATTTGGTAGACAAGGAAAGAGACAAAGGAATACACAGTAGGTTCACCGCAGCTGAGCTGACTTGGGTCCCAAACCCTTAACTACCATGCTGAGATGTGTGGACAGAAACAGAGGGGAGAAGAGGACCAGCATTGCAAGGCATGAGGAGCAGGGATGATTTTTATCCAAATGTATTTACACAGCTTATAACATGTACTGGAGCCTGTTCCTATTGGCTTGTGAGGAACACCTGCGAACATCTCTCCCCGGCTCTGCATTCAGCAATGTCGGCTTGGTAGCTCGAAATTGGCCATGGTGGGAATGTGTACACCATAGAAACTACCAGGCTTCCCCACCACCCTCAGCCAGTTGTTCAACATTTCCCAGCACACCACTGCCCAAATATATCTACACGTATTCCACATTCTCAGGCGATATTACATGCCAGTTATACTGGCTAATTGAAAGCAAGCACCATTCATAGATTCATTCATATTTTAGACGATTCTAAAAAAATATCTTGGTCACTTCTGTATTTTCTCACGTGGACACAATTGCTTTGACAACACTGAAACTCTGGAACCTTACCATGGGAACGGAACTTGGAATTTGTCTTCTCAAAGTCCTCTGAGTTTACAAGAACAGGCCTGTAATAGTCACCTGGCTCAGAGGAGTGCCAGGTTTTTGGACATCCTTTCTGAGGCCTTTTGGTACCTGTCAGGCTGAGGTAGGGGTACATAGAGCTGGTCCAGGCCTGAGAGTCAGCAGCCGGCATAAAACCTGGTGAGAAGGAAGAGAATTCCCCTCCCTGTGGCCTGGCAAGGGTGTGGGAGCGATTGGGTCCAGGGTTCCCTGCCTCTGGAACAGGGTAATGAATTGAAATGTCAACACAGAGCCTTCTCTGAACTTCTGTCTCAGAGGGATTCGTGTAGGAACAACTGAGGATTTGAGATTTCAGGGTTCCCAGGCCAGGGGGCCGGGGGCTTTCTGTGTTTTCCCGCCAGCCTCTCATTCCATCTCTGTCTTGGATGACAGGTTACACCACTCACAGGCTGATGGGGTGTCCCTCTCCCCAGACGGTATCAGGAATGAATTAGCATGTTTCCCTCTTGTAAGTGATCCTCTTTTTGAGTAAACATCCCCTGGGTTTCTGTGATGTGTAACTAATGGAGTGCTAAACTCTCAGGGCTGGTTTCAGACTCAGAGCGCACACGTGTTGCCAATCCATCATGCTTCTAGTACTAATTAACATAGCAGGGACACAATAAAGCCACAGATCCTACACACATTACCCGGCTCGGGTTACCCTCTATAACAATCTTGCTATTGACCCAGCGAGAGCCCACGTTGGGAAATGGAGCTCCAGCCTCTTCTCCCTGGCCAGACCTGCCCCATCGAATAAAAAAATGCCGTTGTGCATCATTATAACCATGGTGCTCACTGGCCACTTGGTGCTTTGGATTCAGAGACAGTGCCTGAGTTTCTGGAGTAGTGGTGCGGGGCTCTCCAGCTGTGCTTGACCAGGAATACTCCTGCAACGTCCTGGGCTACTGTTCTGACTGCGACTTCTGGCCACTGCCTGGTCTTCAGCTCCTAAGCCTCTCAGGAAGACTTTCTGTCTGAGAAGGGCTTACCTGCACATGGCACAAAGCATTTATCCGTCACCTCGAAGGCAGTCAAACAGAAATGCATCTACATCTCAATTGGGGTGTTGGTTACATGGGTATACACGTTTATCATTGAGTTGTACACTTAATAGCTATACCTTTCACTGGATATAATTCTCTGTCAATTAAAAAGTTTAAAAAATTACCCCTTGCTTATACCTTATCCCTTTGCTTAAACCTATCTGAATGTCTTACAATTGAAATAAGATACAGAAACAGGGGGCCCTGGGGTGGCTCAGTCAGTTAAGCATCTGCCTTTGGCTCAGGTCATGATCTCAGGGCCCTGGGATCGAGTCCCAGATTGGGCTCTCTGTTCAGCAGGGAGTCTGCTTCTCCCTCTTCCTCTGCCCCTCCCCCCCCCACCCTGCTGACCCTCTCTTTCTCTCTCTCAAATAAATGGATAAAATCTTTAAAAAAAAATTAAAAAAAGATACAGAAACAGATGCTGAGGTTAATATGACGACAGGACCCATAACTTGTCTGTCGAATTGTCTGATTGTTGTTCCCTGGTAATTTTATTCTCATTAATTGATTATGGATGTAAACTTATAAATTATTTTTAAAAAAAGAGGAATGGTATATTCAAAGCCCATTCGTGGTGGAGCCTCACATTCTAGCTGTGGTTGGTATATAAAACATGGCAAATTCCTGCTTTCGGGGCCTCTCCTAAAGGGGCGATCCAAAGGAAACCTGATAAAGCGTTTGCTGTCTGGTGTTGAAATGCTCAGCCAACAAATCCGGCATAAGATAGTATCTGACTAAGCCCCCCTTTCCTCAGTTTCCATGATTTAGGGACCACCAGGCTGGGCTGGGCTGCAGAAGTGGGGAAGCAAGGGTCCCCACTCCTGTTTCAATCAGGGTGCCTCCAGATTTAAGCGTGTCACCCTGGGGCCTTCTAGGATGCTCTCTTTGGTGGAAAGGGGTCTTAAGCTAAAATATATTTGAAAACCACTGGAGTAAATGATTTCTAAGGTGTCTCCCAGGTCTTAATTCAATGCCTCCATCACTCCATAGCACAATTAGGAGATGTTTGCCTGAGCACACATCTCGTGTGAGCTCTACATTATTATCTTTCCACAATCAACAAATCTTTTCATGTTGAAGTACGCCTAACACGTAATGCAGGAAAAATGATAGTTATGCAGAATATAAGATGTTCAATGGTTTTTTAAAAATCCATATGTTCTTAATAGTTACATGAAAGAAGATAATTATGCATCATATAGAATATTATAATATTTTAAGTATTACATATGACAAATTGTTTCGTACAAATAGGAAAAAAATCAAAATAGTTTTGAGACTGGTATTATGTAGAGAGAGAAAGATGACCTGAAAATGGCTTGTGTCCTCCCTGCCTAAATATTTTTAAAGATCAGGTTGTTGGTAAACGGTGGCATGTTTCTCACGTATCCTCAGCTGAGGGATTTATTTGACTGTCCAACAAGTTGGCCCAACAAGAGAATATTAAAACAAACCAATAATAAACCTTGGGAAAAAGACAAAAACAAACAATGTCACCCTGTCAGGCTCAGAAAATATCAGAGGAAGAAGCTAAAAGCTCTTAAGAGAGACAGTAGCCAGCAGTTAAATAAACAAGCCATTAAATTAAGAATAGCGGTGTCCGCACATTGACAATTTGATAATTGCTCATTGTTGATGGCTTTGATCCAGCCATGGGACTACAATAAATACAGCTTCATTAACCCTGGTATGTTTTATAAACCACCTGATCATTCAATTTACCCTTCCTCTTAAGCATGAACATTATTAGCTAAGTTAATAAATAATATTAAAGACTGAGCTTTCTCTTGAGATCTCAGTCGGGATACCCCTATGATTAAGTAGAGAATAGATGGATTTTTACCTGCTAAATATCAGTGCTGATGTTTCTCGCAACTTCATTTCTTTTTTTGGGTCAGGTCGGATGCCTTTCTCTGCTGCAATATTCTCCCACTTGGCTCTCATCTAAACCATGCTGTTGCGTGTGCACATTCATGACAGATGTTGCTAATCCATCACTCTGCTCTGTCCTGCCCACCCTCTGAATCCCTGTCACGGTGCAGTGATCCTGGCAGCCGCAAACTGGCCACGTGAGCTGGCGCGGGGATGGAAACCCATTTGCCATCCTGCCTGTGACCGCCGCGGTTTCCTTTTTTTTTTTTTAATTTAAATTCAATTAGCCAACATATAGTACATCATTAGTTTCAGATGTAGAGTTCAATAATTCATCATTTGCATATAACACCCAGTGCTCATCACATCACGTGCCCTCCTTAATGCCCATCACCCAGTTACCCCAACCCCCCACCCACCTCCCCTCCAGCAGCCCTCAGTTTGTTCCCTAGAGTTAAGAGCATAACTAGGTATTTACCCCAAAGATACAGATGTAGTGAAAAGAAGGGACACCTGCACCCCAATGTTTATAGCAGTGATGTCCACAATAGCCAAACTGTAGAAAGAGCCCAGATGTCCATCGACAGATGAATGGATAAAGAAGATGTGGTGTATATACAATGAAATATTACTCAGCCATCAGAAAGGCTGAATACTTAACATTTCCATCGACGTGGATGAAACTGGAGGGTATTATGCTAAGTGAAGTAAGTCAATCGGAGAAAGACAATTACCGTATGGTTTCACCACTGCTTCCTGATGATTCCAGGATCCAGTTGGCCAGTAGGTACCTCTCTTTGCAGTGACAACACTTCCTACTCACTTTTTGCTTACTAGACTACCTGTCAGTAGCTCCTCCTTTTACGTATTCAGGTCCAAACACTACATCTAGAAGTTCATCTGACTGACACAGTGTTTTATGATTCTAAAATGAAAAAGAAAAAAAAAAAGAATTTGTTGGATCGATATTTGCTAAGTAGGCTTTCAATTACAAAGTCAGAGCTGGACAAATTCCCTGAATATCAAGGCTCTAAGAGACCACTTGTCCCTCTAGGTCAGTGACTCTTCCTTCTCAGTGCGCATCAGAATAGCTGGTTTTCCCTTCAGACCTGTTGATTCAGCGCCTGCAGGAGTGCTGGCCCGAGCACTCTTTCTGCAGGGGGAAAGAAGAGCCAGGATTTCGCAGGTGGTTCCCATGTGTTCTGGAAGTTGAGAACCTCTGCCCTTGGGGAAAGGTGCGGTCAGTATTTGCCTCTGTGGGTTCTGTCCAGACTAGCGGAGAGGCTGTGGTCACAGGATGCAGAGGGGTTCTTAATACAGAGCTCTCACTCTCAGGCCCTTCATACAACTTTATTCCACAAGAGAACTACTAGTAACACATTAATGGCAGATAATTTATCACTTACCTGTGTAGTACCCCTTGCCAACAATCTGCATCCAGATTCTCAAATGTTAGGCTTAGTAAAAGGGGACGATCATACAGCTGACATTGACTATCTTATACACAGGTCATCTGTACTCAAGAGCATGTACCCAAATGTAATGGATGTTGGGGATTTCTGCCATGTCCACAGGCAGTGGTGAAGGGATTGGGCTCTGGAGTTAGATGTACCTGGGTTTGAATGCCAGCCACCTCCTCCCCCCACCCCCCTAATTTATCATATGTGTGACCTTGGGCAAGTTTCTTAAACTCTGTAAGTCTAAAAAAAATAGACATAGTGCTTGACTCACAGCATTATTTTGAGAAATGAATTAGGTAATCTATTCATGCATCTGGTCCAGGTGGATGCTCTATAAATGTGGAGGTGTTTCTGTTTTACACAAATAGCTTGAGTGCTGGTCTGATCTTAGACGTTCATGCTGAATGATACAAACTGAGTTAATGTTTTACATTTCTGTTTATTTAGATCCCCCATCTCTCTCAGAGTGAGGGCCCAGGTCCTCTAGCCTCTGTATGATCTGTCCTTCCCCACCTCTCAAACACTTACACACCACCGCTGTCTCCCTTACTTGCTCTGATACAGCCGCATTTGCCACTTCCTGTTCCGTAAACATGCCAAACACATTCCTACCTCAGGGCCTTTGCACTTGTCATTTTCTCCAGCTGGAATGTTATTCCACAGATACCAACACTTCCTTTAGGTCTCTGCTCAAACACCCCTTATCTGTGAGGCTCTGTATATAAGACAGCACCCCTCCAGCCATTCCTATCCTTCTCACTCAGGGTTTTTTCTTCCCTATGTAACTTACCACCATCTGACATATTACATACTTTCTGGATTATTGGGTTTTTTTTCTTTTTCTTTTTTCTTTTTAAGATTTTATTTATTTGAGAGAGAGAGAACATGAGCGGGGGAGGGTGGGTGAGAGGGGGTGGGTGGGAGGGGCAGAGGGAGAAGGGGAGAAGCAGACTCCTCGCTGAGCAGGGAGCTCAATGTGGGACTCTATCCCAGGACCCTGAGATCATGACCTGAGCCAAAGACAGACTCTCAACCGACTGAGCCACCTAGGTGCCCCTCTGGTTTATTTATTATTGTCCATCTTTCTCCCATGACACTGGGAGACTTTGTTTTGTTCATTGCTGTGTCCCCAGAATTTAAAATTGGGCTCAACACATGGTAAGTACTCAATAAATACCTGTTAAATTAATGAATGAAAGACTTTTATTTGCCACTCACAAATTAACAGCTTAATCAATCATTTAATCAACAAATATCCACTGACCACACATTCTTTTAAGGTATTGTCTTAGGTGCTATTGGGAACATGAGTTTTAAGATATGGACCCTACTCCTAAGAAGCTTACAGGCTAGATTTGGAAAAATGACTTCGACCAAAATGATAAAAACTAAATAAAATGATATAAACATTACTAAAAAGACATGATGGTAGATTATAAAGAGCATAGACATTGAGATAAATATGAGGTCAAAGGAGAAAAGTATTTCTTGGATAGGGTGGGAAGGGAAGGTTTTTCGTAAAACAGGGATCTGAACAAATCCATAAGATATGGTAGTTTGGTGGCAGTGGAAGGATAGAGCGAAGGCATCCGTAAAGACCTGCAGGTGTGTGAGAGGGCGTTGGCTAGCGCAGTGTGGAGGGATTCTTCTAGGCAAAAGTGGGGATTGAGGTTGTGGATGGCTTTGCAAGCAGGACAAGAGTCAGAGCTGGTGGCTTTGTCCTGGGGCACGGAGGAGGGAGTGATGGCTTCGGAGAGTGGACCATAGCAATGCCATCAGATGACTCACCTGCTGACATGTGCGGGAGGGCTGAGTTGGGAGAGGCTTGCCAGCCTAAGAGGCTTTGGAGACGGGCCAGGCTGAGGGCATGGGAGACTGAGCCACACACCAGGGAAGAAGGCTGGCTTTGAAAATAAACTCTTGAGCCCACCAAGGCTGGTTAGAGAGCTTGGCCATTATCTAGGTTCTAGTATCACTTTTCATCTTCCTTATATTAACATTTAGCTTTTTGGTCATTTCATGGCTCGTGGCCCCTTTAACTAGATAAGAAGTCTTTTAAAACCTTTCTCAGCCCCCATTTTAAATTTGGTTTTCAGAGGGAGAGAGACTTGGGTCCCGGGCTTTGATAAACATCAAAAAAATAAACATTGTGAGCATTAATTTTAATGTTTTATAATGTCTTATAAACATTAATTATATCAGGCTGCATGTTTAGCAAGATGAGTTCACATCACCTGCCTGTCCCTAGTCCCAAGTGCCCAGAGGTGGAGATGGAACCCCCTCCTGTAAACGGTTTCAGCTGTCTTATGCAGCACTCACAAGTGGGTTTAGCTTAGACACTTTTCCGATGGGAAGGAACAACGTGTTAAATAAATGTTGTGCCGGTCGCTGAGACCCTATCAGGTTAATGGGCTTTGCTTATGCCTGTAAGAATTGTCTGTTCATGTCTGTTTGGAGACGTGGCCTGCTCCCCGACTCCCCAAACATAGAGGCAGAGTAGTTTGAGTCTCTGAATTACTTAGCTCGTGGCCTCAACTGTCCTCTGGCTGTTCTTTTAGTAAGTGATGGATATAATTTTCTCTCTCAAACACATTAGAGTGATCTAGCTCTAACTTGGAATCTTGGAGAGCCATCCCATATGGCCCAAACATTCTTTTAATTTCATTGACAGATGAATAAAAAAGAAGTCATTGCATACAAAGGAAGGAGGCACTTTCAGTGTTTTTCCGTATTAAGTAGATTGGGTGATAGGGATGTAAGTAGAGGGGAAAAAATGGATTCACAGAAATGCCTTTTAAAGCCCATTAAGATCTGCTTTCATGGAGGCAATGAATGGTAGAGGATGATGGGTGGCTTTTCCCTCTGTTCTGGTTTTTTTATAAGCAGCTGCCCAAAATTTCACCATGACTCCACTGAAGCTTAGTAGGGCTGACTTGGATTGAGATTAATTACTTCTGGGTTGGATGAGACTCAAAACCAAGGTAGGACTGGGACCAGGGGCCCTGAGGAGGGCTATCATATAACATAGTAGCATAAAGCTGGCGACATCACATGAAAAGTCTCTTGCCTGTCAGTCCTGAATAACTCCAGTGCACATGATAAATTGCATTCCCGACTTCCTTTGTGAGAATACTGTAATTATTGAATAATGGAAAAGTAGCCTCTTTTGTCTGTTTTCATGTACAATTTTGTAAACAATGAGTAATAGAAATGAAATGGTTAGCACCTCTGAGGTAAGTCTCCTTCGCCAAACCATGCACCACAGATATTTTTCGTATTAGTTTAATTTGCTTTATAGTTTTTAGAGACTAAAGTTACAATGGAAGCAAAAGCAAATTGTACTTTTAGAAAGCTTGTAAATGCTATTTCTAATTTATAACAAGTATCAAAAATTTGGTTAATAAAACTTTAATGCTTTACAAACTTACAAACAAAAAAATGTGGGGTTAATGTCATTATGATGTTGATTTCTCAAAATTTCTAGGTAAAATTCCACACTCAAGAATTAATGTCTTTCTAGAAAATATCATTTATACACAATGTGGATTTTTAAGTGAATATTCTAAAATTTCCTTATACTTATTTTCTGTGTACTGTGCAGGATGATCAGAGTTTCTTTTATTTCCCTTTGCTTTTTTTTTTTTTTAACAGAAGAGTTGTTAAAAAAAGAAAATCAACAAAAACCTTTCTTGTAGCAGCGATAACAAAATTATAGTTATTTATCTGAGCCTACCAATACCTATACCCCCATGGCAAAGAATGTTTACAATTATGGAACGTGAGAAAAATGGAAATCCTTCTGTCGTGTTGCAGGATCTGTAATCTAAAACAATTTTTAAACAATTTTTACCATTATTTGGTAAGCTCCAAAGGACTCAAGAGTCTTTCTCAGGGCAGGCTAAATGCATGGATTCTTCTCCTCTTTCAATTTTTAATTATCAACATCCACAAATTTAGGTTTAAAAACCAGTGTATACATTACCTCCCTCATATAACTAAGAATCGGTGTTCTCAGGCTTGTCTTTAAAAAAAAGTCATTGGTTAAGCTGAATTTATGCGTGAAAAATTTCTCCCCAGAAGGATAATATTTTTGGAAAGGAGTGAAAACAGGGCTTTGAATGAAGGCATGTGTGTAACTGAACGTGGACGGGGAAAAGGTTGTAATTGACAGGTCCCTTCTGTGGTGCGAAAGTCACCATTCCAGTAACTTCAAGCTACACTCAATTAGGCGGTTACTCAACTTGTGTCTTGACTTGAAAAAATGTTTGAAATTCAGGAACCATGGTCCTGTAGTCAGAAAGGACAATGAAAACATGTTAAGCAAGAAGTTCATTGATATAAAAAAAATGTTTTATCTTCAGTCAGGAACAGGCATGTTAGGAAGGCTCAAAAAAATGTTTTCAAACACCAATAATCCACAGAGACAAATAAAAACAAAAGGAAACTATGACAATGAAACTCGGCATCTGGTTGACATTTACATAAAGCCATGAGAGTACAAACAACTTTCAGGATGACAACTCTAGTGACATATTTTTTAAAGAGTGCAGAAAAGAAATATTTGGCTGAGCAAATCTTAACACCACATGTAAGGAAGCCATCAATATTTATTACATTATAGATTTGCCAAATGACGTGGAGCATCTGGGAATACTATAGAGTGCCATAACTGGAACTTGATTATGAGCTTTCATATATTGTATTGTGGACCGCGGCCAGATCCGATTCTTTTGGAAAAGATAAGCGGGGGTCTACTGACTTTGTAACTCTTTAGTAGATGAAAGTTAAGCGGACAGATGTCTGTGTGCACTGCGTAAGTGGGAAGAAAAACAGTAGAGAAGAAAACAACAACAAACCCCTGTTCTTGGAGACCCTGGGAGGTTGTCTGTTTATGTAAAGGCAGGGCAGGCAAAGATGTCTTTGGGCTCAAGACATGTTTTCATTAGTGGGCAGAGTAAAATTCCCCAAGTGGGGAGGAACCCAACAGGTGCATAGTTCCAAAACCACCGCGGAGGTAAGCTCTCTGTGAAATAGCTACTTCCAGGCCCTTGCAGGGTAACAATCCTAAACCTTTGAGGGAGTAATTAATTACTGTGTGTTTGAGAAGAACTCCTGCAGTTTGGTTAGAAAATCAGGCTGTGCGGAATTCATTTTCTAGACTCTAGAATCTAGCGCCATGATTCACTTGTGTCTCTGTCCCCAGTCCACTGGCATCAAGGCAGGTGCTCAAATAGTGAGTATTTGGCTAGGATGAGTTGTCCCAAGGTTGTGAATTCTAGAAAGTATCAGATCTGAGGCCCAAGAAATTCCATCCACTTGGTATACCAATTCAGCCAATAGGGCTGCAACTTTAAAGGACAAAAATGCAGTAGACTTTCTCAAGCATCTTCTTGAAGGGAGGGGCAGAAAGAATGGCCCGACAACTGCTAAATCGGGCTAATGGATATATAGATATTATATATCCAAATGGATAAATGGATAGCATGGATATTATACATTTGGATTATACTAATGGACATTTTACTATTCGGCCTGCTTTTGTATATGTTTAAAATTTTCATTATTACAAGTGTAAGTAAGAGAAAGGGAAAGAAAACATCTCAGTGTATAGTTCCAGCTAGAAACCAGCCTTAGCAGATTGAGATAAGAGAGAGGAGGGTGAACCTGTTCTTTCCCACACAACAGCACAACGTTTTTTTGGAAGAGAAATGAAAAGTATTTGGGTCAACCTGGTTATTTAGCAAGGGTTTATTAACTTTCTGCATCCCTCCTGCTTTTCAAACTGGGAGTAATATTTCCTTCTCAGTGCTTCTGCAGGGATAAAGAAATCTATGTAAACATTCCATAGCTTGGTTCTCTGTTGGCTGCAAGAGAGGGAAGGCACTGGATTTTTTAATTTGGTGGATGAAGGAACATAATGGCAGCTTAATTTGAGAGAAGGGCATTGCTTCAACAATCATTAATGAAACAGAACCTGTTATTTTCCTCTGTAGCCTGTCACAGACAGCATCTTATCTGATCTTATCAAGTTGCTACCCAGCATATGATGTTCCTGATTTGAAAGTGAGCTAAATAAGACAAGGAGAACCTCATTAATGCTCAAAATGTTTTATGATTTTCAAAGAATTCCAATTTTTTTTAACTTATTTCTGGAAACCACTGCTATAGGCAAGGAAAATTATCCATTGTCCCCATTTTACAAATGAGCCACAGAGGCTTAGGTTAAATGACTTGTCCAAAACTTCTCAGGGGTTCCAGAGATGAACCCCTATGAAAGTCTTCTATGCATTCAGAGCCCAGGCTGGTCTACACAGCTTCCTGTATTGTTTGCATTATGTGGATGTCTTGGGTCATTTCCTACCACCAAACTTCAGTCTTCCTCACTGGCTACAAAGCAAAATTCTGAAAATCTGTTCCTCACTGAAAATGTTCTTTGCTCCTCAGAGCGGTGTCTTCAGGGAGAGATCTGCAAGGTCGAAGCAGGAGAGTATGGGAGGGGAGAAGGACTGAGAACAAGGATGTGGTATGGGCTGGGGCAGTTCTGCGAAGAGAGCTTGCCAAATTCGTGTCTGTGGAGATCAAGTTGGCTTCTCCTGGAAGAAAAACCTGGGGGCATGGGGGCGTGGGGTGGGGGGAGGCTGGTTTCCTGCAGAACCAGCTGGGACCTAGGTCCCTTTTCATTAGGGCCCCTCTGGCTAACTCCTGATGGGGAGAGTGCTAGAATGGGGGGCTTCAAATTCAGACCTGGCTTCTGTTGTCCTAACTTTGTGCTCTGGACAGGACAGCCCCTCGGAAATGGCTCCCGTTTAGTGTAAAATGAAGAGCTGTGGACAAGTGAGTAATGCCATGTTGGAAGGGTCCGCCCAGCACAAAGCCTGACCTGGACCCTCAGTAAATGAGATTCTTTCTTCTCCCTTCCTTCCTGGCAAAATCCTCCCAAGAATCTATTCTTCTGAGTAGACGCTTAAAGTCTGGAAGGAGAGGAATCAGAGCCCCCAGGGAACCAAATGACCCCCACCATCTTCCTTTCCTCTGCCAGTGACCCTCCAAATTTCGGAACCGATCACGGTTCGCTAGGACCGCAGACGCTCCTGGAAAACCGGGCGGGCAGGGTGGGGGTGCGCGGGTGCTGCTCTTTTCCAAGGACCCCGGCTGCCGGGTCCGCCGGGTCTCTGGTCTGCGTGCCCGCTCTACAGCGCCCCCGCGTGGCCTCTTGCGCAGGGAGGACGAACCTGTCACTGGTTTCCCCATACTGGGTCCCCGAGCAGCGACCCCGCCCCGGGGGGTCGCTGGCATTTGGCAATGCAATCGCTTGGGGACCACTAGACACTGGGAGAGGATCAAAGCATTCTTGTGGAGCCCGAAGCGTCCAGGGATGCACTTTTGTTAGCCTGGCCTCACCTCGGCAATAAATTTTTCTGCGAAAGAAGGGGCAGGGGTGGAGGGCCAAGGGGAGCCTGGTGGCTGGGAGGAGGAGAGTGTCATGCACCTGTGCTCCCGCCCCGTTAAATCAGTAAGAAGCAAGTGACATCTCCCCCCTTTCTTGCCCCCTTCGAACCGCTTATTTCCCTCCTTTAGAACACCCGCCTGTTTGTGGGGTCAGCATTTTCAAAGAGAATATTTCCTCCAGCTCTTAAAGTTTATGTCGCACTTTGTTATAAGGGGCGCGCCCTCAGGCGGGGCTTTCGTCTCCTCCCTGTTCCCCCCTCTCCTCCCCACACACAGACCTTTTCCATTTTCTCACCCCACCTAGAAGTATAAAAAAGTATATGGGACATAACTTTAAAGATGATTTGTATCAACTTCAGGTCTTTTATTTTGCAGACTAACAGATGGAAGCCTCAAGGACAGAGGGTGAGGAAAGTGGCCCAAGGTCAAGGGTGACTTTAGTTGGCAAAACCGAGGATAGAACAGGAAAATCCTTAGAGAGTCTTACTACTTTTTTTCCCCCCACTACTTATTTCACAGACGGAAAGAATCCCCGAACTATCTTAGGCTAAGTCAAGTACTTTGTAAAGGTGTCAGTGTTCTCACCAACTGGCTTCAAGGCTCGGCACTCACACTGCAGTCACTGGGATATATGGACAGTCGCTTGCTAGCCACAGGAAAGCAAAGACAGAACCAAGTGCTGTTTGATCCTCTCTTCCTATCCACTCCCTCCCCGCCCCCAATCCTTAGCAGACACTATGGTACATCTGAGCCGTGCAGGTTACCCTGTCAGGGTCTTCTACCAAGCTTCAGCAAAGGGATTTCTGGTAGAAATTAGGAGGATCCCCCCTGCCAGGAGAGACCCTTCTCAGAGAGACTTCCTGGGGCTAACAGCAGTGGAAATAGTTTGGCTTTCCCCAAAGCCCAAACTCAGACCCCCAGAGCCAGCATATCACACAGAACAAGGCTAGGAAAGCCTGTTTAAATGGCTGGTTAGTTTTTGCTTAAAATCCTACTTTGGAAACTTTGCGAATTGTGAGAACCCTCTTTGTCACCAGAATGAATCCTCATTGGATCTGGGCTCTAGAGAACTAACTCTTTTGTGATATGACTCTATGTTCCCCTCTTTCACTAGTTGACAGATTTTTTTTTTTTTTTTGCTTTCACGTTTTTGACTAGCATTTTGACTAGACAGGATCAATCTTAGAAGTATGGTAGAGCAGAAATACCACCAAGATGTCAGAACCAACACTAAAGTTTGTTTCTAATTCTTTTCCTCCTCCTCTTCCTCTTGTCCTCCTTGGACTTTTCTCATGTCCTTCATCTTATTACCATGAGCCATGAGTCCATCAACAGACGTTAAAGTTTGTTAGAGACTTTAAGGTTTGGGAGAGAATCTGGAAACCACTGAATCTTACTCCTTCACTTTTTAGTCAAGGAATCTGAGGCCTAGCAAGGTGAAAAAAATTTACCCACTGCCTGCTACACATGGATGAAATTAAATTTTCACCATAGTGCCTGAGGACCCCTCCCTGTTTTGCTTCCTCCTCTCTCTCTCTCTTGATTTTTCTCTACTTGGTATAGTTGGACTGTCAGGAAAATATTGAGAGTGATTTGAGCATGGATAAAGTCTGCCCCCTCCAAATGTTAAGCCCCAATATGAGATGGGAGTGGGGGTGTAAGTTCTCAGGGTTAAGAGTTTACTGTTTCAGTTAGTCATGAGGCCCCCTAGGGGTAGTGGGAGGTCCAGAGCAGGAGTCCTGTGTGTGTGCACAGGGCTTCCCGATGTGGCAACAAGCCACACGTCCTCTCCTGATGACCTTCCATAGCACGGCACTGCCCCTGGGGTAGAACCCAGGTTCCACTACCATCTTGAGTCTATACCTCCCCTGATGACCATTTGGAATGGGTACTGAGGAGTGAAGGAGTTCTGTGGTTGCCTCATCTCCTAGCCCTACATGACTCTCCAGTGAATTGAGCCACGTTTCCCAGCAAGGAAGATGAATACTGCCTGAGGTTTGGGACCCGAAGGCTGGCAGATCCTTCAGAAATTCAAGGGAGACAAGATTGCTTCACAGTTCCACCATCAGACTCCATATCCCTCTGCAAAGGGCACTTTTTTTTTTTTTTTTAATTGTATGAAGGCATCATGGAGCCTGAGAAGTTACTGTGGCCCCGTGGGTCCCCTGCGGCCACTGTGTTGCTGTGTGCCTCCCTAGCAAATCCCATGAGCTTCTCTCAGCCTCAGTTTTCCTTTGCATTTGTAAAACGGGGGGGCCTGGACTAATCATGTCCCTCTTGGTTTCAAATGCCTGTGATTTAAACCCTGTCTCATAAGGAGGAGGGAGGAGAACCCAGATCGCATTGTCCTTTTGTTCAGCTTTTTTGGACACGCAGAACAAGGAAAGGGAGAACAGTTATCTCCCGAAAGCTGCCCCCCGCCCGCCCCCTTGCTTGTGACAGGTCGTATATTTGATTACGCAAAGCAAATTGGGAAATCATATCTCTGCAATCCCATCTGGGATTATTTATTTCGCCGCGTCCACAGCCGGTCAAAGTTGTGAGAGGATACAATGTTAAAAGTAGCTCCCCGCGAGAGGAGGTGGATTCGAGTTCATCTCCAGAGAAACCAGAGCCATAACTGGCCACAGCAAAGCATTTCTGCGAGACCCAGAAATTTCTAAGTGTCATTCACCACCCCAGGTGCTCGCGGCAGGTTGATCTAGCTGGCGCCTCAAGCTGGTGATGCAGGGCAGGGGTCCTCCAGGGTCCAGCTTTGTCTCCAGGCCTGGGAAGCTGGAAAGTCGGGCCCTGGGGAGGAGATCAGGCTTGGAATTTCCCCCGACCTCGGGCTTTCTGTAGGCTAGTTCGCGGAGTTAAAATGACAACCATAAGCTAATACAAGTAACAACTTCCAGGTACTCCAGGGTCAGTATGGCCGGGTCACCGAGCCAGGGAATCTACAGTGTTCTGTCCTTTAAGGTTAACCCCTCTTCGCAGTTGGGTAAGAGTGAGGCGCAGAGGAGGTGAAGGATCTTCTTCGCTACCACCCAGCCGAGGAGGAGCGGCAGACCCCGCATTTGAAGCCCGGTCTGCCATCTCCGAAACCCGGGCGCTCGGCCTCCAAGCCGGATCTACCACGCCGAGCCACCGCCCGGAAACCGGCCCACGGCCCGCTGCAGTCCGGAGGCCGGGGGCTCAAGGAACCCGGCGAGAGGTGGCCGACGAAACCGGGGGGAAGCCAAGCGCCCTCGAGTCTCACCCAAGCCGGCGTGGCCACGCGGGCTGGAGGCTCTGCGGGCGGCGGGCGGGGCGCGGGGCGCGGGCGGGCCAGCGGGGTGCGCCGCAGCGGATGCTCGCGTGAGCGGGAGCTGAGCCGAAACGCGCTGCCCTCTTTTTCTTTCTTTCTTTCTTCTTCTTCTTTTTGGAGGGGTATTTGAAGAAAAAAAGAAAGACACCTTTACCAAGAAAAAGAAGAAAAAGACCCCTTCCCCCTTCCGCTTTGTTGTTCAAGTTCCCCTGCTGGACTTGGGAAAGGGGCTCTTCGAAGCGGGTAGGTCCGAGCTGTGCGGGAACTGGGGGCGGCGGTTAGGGTGAGAGAGATTTGGGGTGGGGGGAGGAGAAGGAAGCAGAGATAGAGAGGCGCTGAGCAGCTAAGAGAGGAGATTCCACGGGCCTCGCCCACCAAGCCAGACCCGCAGAGTCAAGGCAGCCCCGCTGCTTTGTCATTTACAAGAGGGACTCGGGCTAGCACTTGGTAATTTGGTGTCGGTTTACCAGGCAAGGGACTTCTGTTTCCTCACCTAACAGGTCCTCAACTCATGGCCTGACTCCTTTTTAAGAGAGGAACCCGGAGAAAGGAACTGGACTCCCTGCGCCCTCGCCTTTCGGTCGAGCTTTCGAGGCTTTCGGCGGCCGGGCCGTTGGCCGATCAACCAACGAACGTTCATTGAAAGTTCCTACTAGGTGAAGACTACACGGAGGAAGGCCACTCTTCCCATCTGGCAGATGAGACAACTGATGCGCAGAAATAGAATTGACCGAGATCACGTGGTCAGTGGAACACGTCTACAGCCCAGGCTCTCTGACTCCTTTTGCTTCTGCATGTTTAAATAAGTTTGTGCAACCTTAGATTCATTGCTTTTTCATTTCCCCAGAAAAATGGAGATAATTTCTTGTTTAATATCGGAGTTCCTCAGACGTCCTGAAGTTCACCCCAAGATAAAAACATCACTTTCCCCACTCCCTTCCCACATACCTCACTTCTAAGCGATTGTTGGAATTGTGATACTCAGGGGGCCATTCGGGGCCAGGGAATGGAGTGTAATTCAACTGGATCGCGATTACAGCTGCAGGCCTCCCAGTGGCAGATGGTGTGCCGGGAAGGTGGTAGGACAGGTGGGGGGTGGGGTGGAGGGGGACAAGCGGAGTTGGGCTGGGAAGTATGGAGGAAGCAGTAGGGGCTGTCTTGTCGGTTTCTGCTAAGGGTGGAGGAGTGCTGAGAAGGGAGCGGCTCTGGGCCCACCCACCTGAAATCTGCGGGCCCAATCCCCTTGGCAAGCGGAAGAACGCCGCCTTCCCCACGTCCCGGCAGGAGAGGCCAGTCCAGCCGACCCACGTTCTCGGGACCTTGCTTTCTCGGTTTGCTCCGAGTCCCAGGAGCCGGCACCACTGTCCTCGGGTCCTACTACCTCCCACACCCCCAGCCCCCATCTCCTGCCCTAGTTTTGCCCGCATGGTTTACTGTACACAAATCCCTCTTGTTTCCTCCTTTGTAGCAGCTTTTACAACTCCAACTAGTTCAAGGGCTGTCTGTCTGGTTTATTTTCTGTTTAGGAAATTGCCACTCAGTGCCCCTTTGCCCTCCTGTTCCTTCCCGGCTCCCCTTCCCCTCAATCTATTACCCCACATTAGCCAACCTACTTTCTTGATTTTGTTTCTTAATATTCAGAGTAACTAGTGAAGGGCTAATGATTTCATATCTTCCCCCGCAAAAGCAATAAATGAAATAAAAGCCCAGGGTGACAACCGCGCGCACACGCGGCCAGCCCTGGTGGAGGTTTGTCGTTCACTTTCACGTCGCAGGGGAGAAACACTGAAATGCGTGTTTGCAAAAGCAGAAATGTAGCTGGGAAGAACAGACGCAGAATAGTTGATACAAACGTGTTGTGTCCTGTTACAGGAGGGTTGCTCATAACGCCAGGTACAAAAATCAGACGGGGGGCCGGGGAATAAAATAAAAAAACGGGGACCCATTGTGAGTCTTTGTGGTTGGGAGCGAAGTTTCTGAGACTTCAGAGAAGAGGCCGACCAGTCCATTGCTCTCCCAGCGACCACTGCGTGACCCAGGGCTCCTCTTTGAACCTCAGTGTTGTCTTTGGGGGAAAATGGGGAAAATAACACATTTCTGCTGTGGTTGAGAATCCAAACGCTCTAACGTAGGTGAACAAATGCACCTCGACGAGTATAAGAAACTACGAAAAAGGTAATAAAAATCATTGGTGTTATTAGTGGGGCCAAGCGAGAGGCACGAAAGGTCTGCGTGACGCTTTGTCTCGTGTCTGAGCGTGCACAGCTCCCAATTTACCCTCTGAGACGCCCAGAGCAACTGAGCAGCCTACTGCAATAATTAGGACTGTTTCTGTGCTTCCTTCGCTGGACATCGCGAGAGGCTCCGGGGAGAAGCACCCGCACGAAGGGAAATCCCAGTGTCTGGTTACCAGGAAAGAGCTTTGCAACTCTGCCAAAGGCTTGAGAATACCTGCGCGTCCCGCTGGCCGATCTCGTTACTTTCACAGTAATCCCTAAACTGCCCCCTTTCCACTGCTCAGAACGTGGTTAACTTCTTTCCATGGGCTCTGAGAAAAGAGACGTTAGAACCAGTTCAGCAATTTCCTTCTTTTAACACATATTTATCGCAGGCCTACTATGTGCTCAGTGCAATGGCACTCAATTTCCCAATCTCTCCTAAACCGATCCTGAGAGGCATTGATTATTTAAAGGTGTTACTAGAAATGCGTCTAAGTGATTTTAAATTCATTTCAAGAAATAAAATGTAACGTTGAAATAGGGGACTAATTCAACCTGTTGAAAACTTATTTAACATTTGCGTAAGGGATTTTTGAGACGGTAGAAAGTCTTTCTCTTTATAAATACGTCCATGCACACTAAAAAAGTCATCCTTAAAAAAAAAAACAGCTTCGTTTAAAAACATGCTTAGAGTAAATATATTGCACCTAAATCTCTTAATGGCATGTATTTCCGTCCCCGCCGCCCCACCAACTAACAGTAATTGATATCGGAGAAAAATGTAAGTGACGTGGGTGACTTGGCGACCTGCCTGCCTCGCGGGTTTGATGAAAGTTAACGAGGAACTACTTTGCACTTCAAGGATGAGCGGCACTAGGCACAAAAATATCTACAGATCATTTGTCCGTCAACCCGGCACTGTGGTGGTGCAAGGTAACCACTGATTTAGTCTTGCAGGAGAAAGTAGGATGCCGCTGTGCCCCCGATCAGAGAGGCCCCACTTCCGCGCCCAATTTTGGGTTATTGAGTCGCGGAAATACTGGAGATGCTGATAACGTAGAGACCAACACCAGTCTTTCTGACCGCTGCCTTGACTATTACCTTCTCTTGTGAACTACGCGATTCGTAAGAGTGTGTTTCTGCTTGTTTCCTATAGTCCGCGAGATAAATGGCGACTTCACCCCAGCAGACGCTGTCACACTTCGGGTTTAACGTAGGGACAGACGACCCCGCTGCACCGAACGCTGCGCGGGACGATTTTCGGGAGGAGCGCGGAAGGGAGGGGCGCGACGGCCGCGAGGGGGCGGAGAGCGCCAGGCCGGCGCGCCTCGGCCAATCAGCGTGCACACCGCCTGACAACCGTCCAATTAGAGGGCGCGGAGCTCGGGGCCCCGAGCCGATAATACTAGGAAAGGGAGCAGAGGCTGACTATTGCAGCAAGGGGCGCTGCGCCGCACGCCGCTGCGTGCGCCCGCCCGCCCTCCCCGAGAGCCCGAGATCTGAGCCAGGCCAGGGCGGCCCTACCTTCCCGCCCAGACTGGGTCCGAGGAAGCCGAAAGCAGCTTCAGCGAGGTGAAGCGCTCGGGGCTGCTAAGGACCGATTAGAACTTTGCAGAGTCCGGGATGTGCGGGGCGAGGCCGCTGAGGACTTGATTCATCTTCTCCACCCTTCTCCCCTACTCCCCATCCACTGGGCTCCAGGCCTCCAGCTGTCAGCCCCCGATTTCGTGGCAGGGTGTGGCGACCCCGATTTCTTTTTGCAAGCACAGCCAGCAGCCCAAGAGCCAGGTCCCAAGGCTGGATATCTTTTTGCCTCGGCTGCTAGCCTGGGCCTCAGAGTCTTGGTGAGTGCTGTGATACTGTTCCGGGTGTCAGGGAGGGCAAAATCACCTTTTCTTATCTTTTCTATTTTACTTGCATGTCTTGCCTTTGAGTGCAAACCCTGCCCGATGTATACGGAGACCGTGCAGCTCAGCCCTGCGCGGCTCAAGCACTATTGAGGCTGGAAGGACATCTGCAGCTCCATGCCCAGTGTCCTTATGGGGCTCTGACAGGAGAAAAATTTTGGTTTTCAGTTGATTATTTGCTGGGGGTGGGGGGCATGAAAGGACCTTTCCAAGCTCAAAAAGGGGTCCTTGTGGTGGTGTAAGAGGATGAAAGGCACTTGAGAGGCGTAGGATGGTACTTTGCTGGGTCTGAAGGGCCCCTGTGATCTAAAGGAAAATGACTCTCCCATCGACGTTTTCCTATTCATCATGGCCATACTAATTAGGTGTGGGGAAGCCTGACAAGTAGCCAAGGCCGGCCTAGTTGGACACAATACTTTTGTGTGTGTGAGCAGTGCGTTACCTAGGGACTTGTCCCAAAAGCGGGTGTAAAGCCAGAGAGGTCTGTGGTTAAAGGTCAGGTGCTCATAGAGCGCTTAGAATCAATAGATAAAAACCTTGTTGGGTTGCGGATTTCTGGGGACCCTAAAGATACAAGAAGGGCACTGTGGTGCAGATGTGAGGGACGTGTAGAGACAGGGCTCCTCAAGGGGCCAGGGGCGACAGACCAGGAGCTTGGGGCCCAAGGCCGGGGGTCGGTGCCTGACGGCGGTGGGTGCGCCTTGGGGTCTTTTCGTGTCTCCGCAGAGCGCAGGAGACTGAGCGTAGGCCGGAGCGAAGCGCAGTGCGCCATGGCAGGCCGGCCGGCAGCGGGCCCGGCAGCCGGAGACTGGGAGATCGACGTGGAGAGCCTGGAGCTGGAGGAGGACGGCCGCGGGCCGCCGCCGCCTACGCCGCCCGGGCCCAGCCCGCCGTCGGCCGACGGGGACGGCGAGGACGACGAGGACGAGGACGAGGACGACGACGCGGAGGACGAGGGCGACGGCCTGGACGCGGGCGCGTCCCCGGGGGTGCCGGGCCGGCCGGAGCAGCAGCGGGGACCACCGCCGGGGCCAAGCCCCGCGCCGCAGGCTTCGCCGCCGCAGGCCGGGCCCCCGGAGCGCGGCGCGAACGCGGGCGGCGGCGCGGAGCCGCGCAAGCTCAGCCGCACGCCCAAGTGCGCGCGCTGCCGCAACCACGGCGTGGTGTCCTGCCTCAAGGGCCACAAGCGCTTCTGCCGCTGGCGCGACTGCCAGTGCGCCAACTGCCTGCTGGTGGTGGAGCGCCAGCGCGTCATGGCCGCCCAGGTGGCGCTCCGGAGGCAGCAGGCCACTGAGGTGCGTACCCGCCGGGCCCCGGGTGGCGCCTCGCTGGGAGACCCGGGCCGCCGTGGGGGTCGGGCGCGGGGAGGGACGCGGCCGCTCCCGGTCCCCGGGCCGCGGCGCCAGGCGCTTCCTGGGCAGGGTGGTGAGGACACTTCTCTCCTCACGGTGGCCTGCGGAGTCGGGGCGGGGTGGAGTGGAGGCCGCGGGCAGCGCCGGGGGAACTTGGCCGAAAAGAAAAGCAGGCAGAGAAGCCTTGAAAGTGGCTCGGAACTTTGCGGGAAAGACTTTTTTTTTTTTATCTTTTATATGTTAAAAGTTTATTTTGGTGGTGCTGGGGGGAGGAGGAGGACGGTGGTCGCCGCAGTGCACCGCTTCTATCGTCCATCACTGCGGATCTCGGGAAAAGAACCAGGCAGCCGGTGGTGCGCTCCGCGCTCCCGCTGTCGCGGGCCACTTAAGAGAGGCAGAAGGTGCTGCCCACTTTACAGATGAGAGCAAAACGGCCTGGGACGTTAGGTGCCCGCAGCCCAAGGTCATGAAGCCAGAAGCTTCTGACCTCTGAGCCGGTGGAAGGATCCCTGCTGCCTCGCACCGTGGGGGCTCCAGCTGTGAGAGCCAGGGTTTTCTTTAAGGGTGAGGCTCTTTTTGAACTGAGGATTTCGCGTTTCCTTGTGTTCCTGCGCACGGAGAGCTCAGAGCGAGGGAGGCTGCGCGGGGTCCCCTCTCCCAGATTCAGGGCGTGGGAAGATTTTTGCTTTTACTTTTTGGCGAGGAGGGAGTGGGGAGTGGATCACCATACACACAGAAGGCAGGGACCCTACTGGAAAGTTTCCCAAGGCTCCGGAGAGTGTGCGCTGGATGCCCCAGGTGGCCTTGGCCCTGGGCTGGGCCTGCTCCCGCCTGCGGTGCGTTTCGCCGGTGTCTCCTGGGTCCCTCGCGGGCGTAGAAGGGCCCAGAATACCACCGACCTGGCGGTGAGGGAGGGAGCCAAGTCGGGTTTCCCCTTGTCCCTCCGTCTGAGGGTGCTAGCCTTCCTGTATCCCAGTCTCCCAGTGTTTTGGGCCAGGCTCGGGAGAGTTTGTGAGACCGGTACCCTCATACTTCTCCTTCAACCCCCTGCGCCCCATCGCACCTGCCCTACTGCGAGGAGAAACCAGCTCCGCCTCACTGCTCCGTGGCAGGCCATGGGCACCCTTGGCCCTACCTCTGGGTGCCTGGGACACAGTTGTCCCCCACAGCTCTCCTTCAGGGCCTGGCTCCTATGGTCTCCACTGTGGATTTTGCCTTCCTGTGGGATGTCCCCTAACTTCTGGCTGCGGGATGAATCTGGGGTGACTCTAGCAAAGTGGCCCTAGAGAAAATCTGCCCCACTCCCCATCAACTGAAGTTGGCCGCTTCAGACAGAGCTTCCAGCTTGTTGCCCTGGAATTAAGGGGTGCTGGTGTAAATTTGTTTAGAGTCATTTTTTGACATGGGTTGGGAAAATAAATACATCTGGGGGGGTTGCTGATAACCCTTCCTACTCCTTCCTGTCCCACAATTTCTTTTAGAGCATTGTTGATTATGTTTCTTGTATTTACAGGACAAGAAGGGGCTTTCCGGGAAGCAGAATAATTTCGAGCGCAAAGCTGTGTATCAGAGGCAAGTCAGGGCACCCAGTTTGCTGGCCAAAAGCATTTTAGAAGGTAAAGCAATGCAGAATTATCCTTCAGCCTTTTAAACCAAGTTCTGAGGGATTCCCATTATTCACACATATGGCATTTTTATTAACCTGTGAAGGAGCAGTCTGAGGGGAGGGTGCTTTTTATTAGGAAGTTTTGCTCTAGGGAAGAAATCAGGATGTGGGAAAATGGATCTCACATACCTCCTGAGGTTTTCGTCACCGATAATTCTGCTGTCTGCTTAATAGTTGTTGTCTGCTTAATAGTTAAGGGGTTAACATGGAGTGCATTTGAAATTTGCCCGAGCATGAGGGATGCGCAAAGATCCACCGCCACCTGATCGTGGAGTGAAGAAGGAAATAAATTTTTAAAAAATTATTTGGTTGTCCTTGGAGCTACAATAAGTCAAGTAAGGAGGTGAACAGCTACCCACACCGATAAAGACCTCTAGTCTGGCTGATCCAACCTCTAATACCACTCTTTTTCACGGTACTGTATTCCTCCGTGGATTAGCTACATAATTGTGGTTATTCACATCTCAGTTTACCATTTCTGACAGTCAAGATTGTAGAATCTGGAAGAGGTTTTGAATCACACGAGAGAAGTGGAGGTTGAAGTTGAATTTGAACAGCGTGAATTCTGTCTCTCTACCATGTTTTCATTTTCTCTAAAGCGTGGGGATACATTGATTTTTCTTAAAATATTGCTGATTTTTAAAAGCAACACTGGGGATGGAATTTATTTATTGGTCTGATAAGTAATACATTGATCACCTTTCACCATGTAAATAAAGGAAAGTTTATATTTGTTCTAATCACTGTCCCTTCATAAGATTCAGGTTGAAAAGCAGGTTTTTTTGTTTTAAGTAGATATTTGAATTCTGTTTTTTTCTTATGTGGCTTCTGAATTGAGTTGGTTCTACACAGGTTTTAAAGCTTGTTCATAGTCTTGCCTTGTCCTGTATACTTCTGACCTTAGAATGGTTTCTCGTGTTAATGAATTTGGTTACAAACTGGGTAAACAGATTTATAGCCATAGGGACCACACGGATAGATTGAAATGGTGCCAAAGCAACCTGAGGAGTGGGAGGGCTAAATGGAATAGTAAATTCAAGTAAATAACATCCTGGCAAAACCTACCATGGAACTGGAAACATTAATTTTCAAATTTTATTTTATTTGCAAATGAGGATGATGGGTTTGTCACTATGTAAACAAAAATCACAATGGATCCTTCAAACAAATTTGAGAGCAGCCAGTGCTTGGCGTTAGTGAAATACTTTTATGCTGCCAGGAATTCTATTTATGTCATGCTAATCTTCGTTTTTTTTTTTTTTTTTAACTTTGTCCTTATTCATAAAATGTGCACTGACTTTATATTGTAATGTTTGCTTGTTCAACCATTTTGGTATCTGGCCAACATGATCAGAACTTGGGGAAAATGTTTTAGATCAGTTCTTTTCAATATAGCTGCTGGTCTCTCCTCTGCCTTTACTGTTGTTTGCTTGTTCCTACCTCCAGCCTGGGGGTGGGGCCTGGTTAAATCACGGCAGAGTCTGCTGGACTAGTTAACAGCTCTTTTCAATTTTCTGTGTTTCTCTGTTTCCTTAAGTCTCTCTTCTCTTTTTCTCCCCACTAATCTGCTGTAACTTTCTCTTTTTCCCTAGTTCTTCTTGGATTTTTCTACACCTGTAACAATGTGTATATAATGAACCATCTTTAGAAAAGAGCAGTGCCATCAGCTTTAGGAATAGAGATCTTTTTTAATAACGGAAAAAGATGACATGGATAGTAAGAAAGCGTTGACTGAAGCAAGATGAGCAGGCTTGTCTCTTACTGTGTAGGAGCCTGGGAAGTGTGTTACAGTTTCAGCCTGTGATGATGAAACAACAGACAGTTACCATATGGCTCTCCTGCTCCCCAAAGAGACCCATTTTAAACCTAGCCTATACTTTTGCTTTCTGTGTAAAAGATGAATGTTTTGGAACTGTAAAGTGTTCTTGTTCCGCCGACTTGCAGTGTTTCTGTTGCCTTCTCGGTTTCCAGATTTGTCTTCCCTAGATGTTAATCTCTTCTCCTGTGCAATGCTTGCTTATTTTAGGCTACCGCCCCATTCCAGCCGAGACTTACGTGGGAGGGAGCTTACCCCTACCTCCCCCGGTAAGTGACCGGATGCGGAAAAGGCGGGCCTTTGCTGATAAAGAGTTGGAGAACATTATGCTGGAGAGAGAATATAAAGAGAGGGAGATGTTGGAAGCGTCCCAAGCTGCTGCCTTGTTCCTGCCCAACCGCATGGTGCACGGACCTGAATATAACTCCTACAAAAGCACCTATAGCCCCACCCCAGTGGAACCGCCAAACAAAGACTTCTGCAATTTTCTGCCCACCTGCCTTGACCTAACCATGCAGTATTCAGGGACTGGGAATATGGAACTCATTTCTTCCAATGTCAGTGTGGCCACAACTTACAGACAGTATCCCTTGTCCTCAAGATTTTTAGTTTGGCCCAAGTGTGGCCCCATCAGCGACACTCTTCTCTATCAGCAATGCCTGCTAAACACCACCACTTCGGTTCAAGCCCTGAAGCCTGGGGCCAGCTGGGATTTGAAGGGGGTGCGAGTCCAGGATGGACTTGTGGCAGAACACGACGTGATGCCCCCCAAACTAGAAGGCTCCCTGCTTCTGCCTCACGCTCCGGAGGTCCAGACCGCGAGAGGTGACCTTCAGGGTCACCAGGCTGTCCCCGAGAGGTCTGCATTCTCCCCACCCAGACGGAATTTCTCTCCCATTGTTGACTCAGACTCCCTGGCAGCTCAAGGGCACATCTTAACCAAGATCAGCAAAGAAAGCACCAGGCACCCTCTGCCACTTAAACATAATCCATTCCACTCATTATTCCAGCAAACTCTGAATGACAAATCAGGTCCTGAGTTGAAAACACCATTTGTCAAAGAGGCCTTTGAAGAGGGCCCTAAGAAACACAGAGAATGTTTAGTCAAGGAGAACCAGAAGTACACATTTACAATAGACAGATATGCCAAAGACCTTTTCGTAGCCAAACAAGTTGGAACAAAACTCTCTGTGAATGAACCGCTGTCATTTTCTGTTGAGTCTATTCTTAAGAGGCCTTCATCTGCCATCACTCACGTCTCTCAGTGAAAGGCTGCTTACACAGAAAGCTGGATTTTCTGCCATCTCAGAGGGGTCTTACCAGTTGCTAATTTTTTTTTTAAAGAAGAAAAGCTAAGATGTTTGTATAAAGAAATTTCTAATGTAAATGGTGATGATTTAAAAAATTATATCTATTCATATGCATGTACCTTTTCTCACATAAATATATTTAAAGATGGAAATTGCTTATGTGCAAACTGTAAAGTTCTGTGCTTTACACAGCATTTCAAAAAGCAATAAAGTTGACACTGTCTTCTAAAAGACCCAGTATTTGCAGAAGCACCTAGTTGTCTCTGTCTACATGAAAAACCAGTGTCCATGAAATATATTCTGTATTTTTCTGTGATTCTGTGTAGTTTCAAGTGCTCTCAGTGTTCACTGGGGGCCACGGGAGATACCTTATAGTGCCTTAGTTTTGCATTTTAGAGGGCATGTAAATTTAGCTGTTCAAGACTGAGGCAAAAATAGCTTTAAGGAGAACATAGAACAGGTTTGCATGTCTCTAGAATCATAATTTTACGTGATTGGACAAAGGGGAATTAATTTGCGGGAAAATCAAGTTTAAGATCTTATTTAGATGATGACCTGAGTTCTCGGGATGGATGTCTTTTAGCTTTCTGAGTCCTGGTTTCCTTTCCTGATGAGATGTGTATTTGGGGCCTCAAGCTTCCTTCCTAGATTGAACTTTCTATGATTTCTAGGTGGCAAGGGGTCACAGAGCAGGTTCACTTGTCAGGTGCGGTTGGTTCAAACCATGAGAGTGTATGGTTGAACTCCTCTCAGCTCTGTTATTTCACTGTTTCCTAAGGACTGGCGACAGCAGACATTGAGAGGTGGGCACAGTCACGACCCGTTGGTGTGCAGGGATCAGCTTGCTGCTCCCACATTGTCACCAGTGCCAAAGGCTTTCAGTGTAGCTTTAAACAAAATCGCTATTCAAATTGCTTCAGCTGACAGTTGCCTAAGCCTGCAGATATTTATCACAGCCTGAGGGTGACTTCTTGAGTCCTAACCCCACTCCCCCCATTTTTGAGTTCATTACCCTATAGTTTTGCTCAATAAAATGTTAATAACTATTGTTCTGTGTGATTGATAAAGTGAGAGTAAGACATTTATGGCAGTATTAAGTTTATCTCTGAAGACCTCATCTGTGGACCCCAAATGAAGTTCTAAGATGCCTCGTCATTTCAACCCAGAAAATCGGGAGCCAAACATCCCACCTTTAGTTTTGCAATGGAGTTGTTACTTCCAATTCTCCTCTCACTTGGGGAACAAGAACACTCGTTGGGGCATGTGGAATGTGCCAAGAGGTTTGGCAGTTTAAAGAGTTTCTTCCTTGCTCTGGAAAACATTTAAAATTACTTAAAAATGATTTTGCTACTGATGAGCTCATGTAAACCTCCAGGGGTTCTCTGAATTGTTGCTTAAAATTAGAATCGATTTCAAAAACAACAAGCCAAGCCTTAGATTGATTTCCAGTTTGTTCTTGTAAAATAATATTTGGTTTGATTGAGTCAAATTTACTTATTCTTACTGTTGCAAAAGCCAGAGCAAATGGAAGTTTGCCAGAGGGAAAGAAAATGAAAGAGGACAGAGCTCACTATGACGGAGATTATCATCATTAAGTGGAAATATGTTTTCCAGCCACGAATGCCCTGGTGTCTGGGACAGAATCTAACTTCATTCACCCCTCCTGCTCCTCCAATCATCTTTTTTATCTATATAGTTGTTAATTTTTATCTTCTTATCAGGAATTTACTTTTTTGTGTCCAGTGTGAAGTGTAAACTTAGCATTCAGCCTAAGTACCACAGAGGTAATGCAGGAAACACATCACAATAAGCCCATGGGAAAAAATCCCAAGGGGAAAAAAAATCCCATGGAGAAGGCTTTTTTAATCCAAACATGGATTTCCTCTCTTTCTTACTCTATTTTAATAATTTAAATACTTACATGGGTCAATTTTTTTCCCTTTTGTGTTCAGTGAACATTTTGGGACATCTTTTCTGTCCTCTATCATTTTAGTCTCGTTAAGTGAATACAGTTGGTTGTGGATATTAGTGGTTTTTCTCACATTACCAGTGACCAGAATTTTTTTTTTAAAGATTTATTTATTTTTATTTGAGAGAGAGAGAGAGAAAGAGAGCCAGCATGTGAGTGGGGGAGGGCAGAGGGAGAGAAGCAGACTCCCCACTGAGCATGGAGCCCTATGCAGGCATGACATGGGGCTCAAGGAGGGGCTCAAGGATGGGCTCAAGGAGGGGCTCCACACAAGGCTCCTGTCTTAGGAACTTAAGATCATGACCTGAGCCCAAACCAAGAGTCAGATGCTTAACCGACTGAGCCACCCAGGTGCCCCACCAGTGACCAGAATTTTATTGTTCTTGAACATTTATAAGGATCAATACTTAAAGTCATATAATTATTATTATATCCTGCATCAGTTCTGCTATAATGATGAGTTCTTGGGATTTCAAACCTACGATCAGCCACTCCAATATTTGTGCTTGGCTTGTTGTGTCTTCTCATCATTTCACTTTGATCAAAGCTGTTTGATTCTGTAGAATCTTCCAAGAACACTGTCATCGACATATCAAATCAAACTTGTGGTTCAGTTTAAGCATTTTTTATGTTCAAGGCAATATATGGATTGGCTTTCATTATTTTTAAGAATGTAAAGAAGAATAAAACATGGACCTTTTCCTCCATTTAACTCACAATAAAATAATGCAGCTTTAATGACATATTTTCCTTCCATCTCAACTGGTCAAACATTATGATTTTTTGCTCAGTTTGTAGTCATAGATAGTTTACAACAGTGCTTCCCGAACTTGAATGGACAATCACCTGGGGATCTTGATAAATGCAGATTCTGATTTTCTGTAGGTCTGGGGAAGGGCCTGAGATTTTGCTTTTCTAAAAAACCCCAAGGGATACTGGTGTTGCTGCTCTCCAGCCCGCACTTTGAGAGCAAATGTTTACATTTCTGTTATTTCAGTGCACATTTAATATACTCCTCTGTGGATTTTGAGTTCTAATGCAATGGAGTTATCATAAATAATTTAATATATGTGAATAATTGAAAAAACATTTCCCTCCAAACTCGCAGACTCTACAACATTCAGAGGGAATCACATTGTAAAATGGGCGTTGGTGATTATGAAGCGTCAGTGGAGGTTCATCAGTTGTAACTCATGTACCTCTCTGGTGGGAGATTTGTTATTGGGGGACGCTATGTGTGTGTTGGGATTGGGGGGGAATATGGAAAATCACTGTACCTTTCTCTTAATTTTGCCCTGAGCCTAAAACTATTCTAAAAAAATAAAATAAAATAAAGGCAATTGAAAGAAAATCCTTTTTTAACCGTTTGGTGGCAGAAAAAAAGTAGGACAAGACCTAGGCATAGTCCTAAAGAAGACAAATTGCTTCCCTCTCTCCTTTATTAAAACTAGAAGATCTTTTAGTTTGGTTAAAAAATATTTTTTTTAACTGTGGTAAAATATACATCACATAACATTTACCATTGTAACCATTTTTAAGGGTACAGTTCATTGATATTAAATATATTCACACTGTTGTGCAACCATCACCACCATCCATCTCCAGGACTCTTTATCTTGCAAAACTGAAACTCTGAACTCCTTACACAATAACTCCCTCCTCCCCACTGCTCCTGGAAACCATCATTCTACTTTCTGTCTCTATGAATTTGACTACACTAGTTACCTCATATTAAGTGGAACGATTCTGTATTTTTCCTTTTGTGAAGAGCTTATATCACTTCATGGTTCAGTTATATTCTGGCATACATCAGAATTTCCTTCCTTTTTACTGTTGTATAATACTCCATTGTGTGTATACACCACACTCTGTTTATCCATTCATCTGTCAATGACCACTTGGGTTGCTTTCATCTTTTGACTTTTGTGAATAATGTTGCTGTGAACATGATGTGCAAATATCTCTTCACTCAGTCCTCATGTCCTGATTTCACCTTCTTCCCATCTTCAGGAACTCAATTTTTTTCGAGTATACATCCATCCCACCCTAACCCCCCCACCCCCCTGCCCCCAGTGTGTGGACCATCTCTACTCCTTCCCAAGGGAACACCACTCTGCCCCAAGGCTCCAATATCAGATGTGCACTTTTTGATGTGCTTTAAGTGCTTGTGTTATCACATCGTCTGCATTTAAAAACTTAATTCCAATTGTGAAATGAAGGACTTGTATTAACTTGTATTAAGAAACTTTCTGGAATTCCTTCTCCCAAGTCTCAGGAGTACTAAAGACGAAAGAAATGGCTGAGGGTCAAGATAAAGAAGAAAAGAGAATCCACAATTCCCTGTAGAATAATGACATTGCTTAGTATCAAGGCTGGGTTTTCATCTGGGACTAGAATTCTTACTGGCCTACCTGATTTTTATTTTTGGATTAACTTTTTTAATTCCTATTCTAGGTCTGTAAATTCAGGCTTATTTCCTTCTAGAATCCAATTTGTAGGGCTGATAGTTCTTTAGAGGGCTGGATCCTGAAATAATAAACTTTGGTCCGCTTGTATTTATTTTAATGATTGTACCAAGCTTTTATCATACTCTACCTCCCTTAGTTTTTTTGGTTTTTAACTTGTTATATCTAAACACATTTAGAGATAGAGCTAGCTGGAAATAGGTTAGCATTTGGTGTGATGGTAACTGTTCATGCATAATAATAATTAGAATGTGCATAGTGCCTGCTAAGTTACAGAGCACATTCACATTTATTAACTCTTTTGTTCCTCATATAAATTCTGTGTAAGATTGGCAAGTGGCCATATAAAAAGTTTAATTTCATCTCTGTGTGTGTGGACAGAAATTTGGGGAATTTTTTTCCCAGTATATAACATGACTTGATGGGTGGTCTATTTTTTTTTTTTAAAGATTTTATTTATTTATTTGAGACAGAGAGAATGAGAGAGAGAGAGAGAGAGAGAGCACATGAGAGGCGGGAGGGTCAGAGGGAGAAGCAGGCTCCCTGCCGAGCAGGGAGCCCGATGCAGGACTCGATCCAGGGACTCCAGGATCATAACCTGAGCCGAAGGCAGTCGCTTAACCAACTGAGCCACCCAGGCGCCCTGGTCTAATCTATTTTTAAGATTTTTTATGTAAATGTTAAGTGCATTTAATTTTTATATATAAATATATCTATGTAATGGGTATATTATATAATATCTATTATATGTACATTATATATATATTATATGTGTATATGTAATATATACATATGTAATTATAATTACATATAATTATATATGTAATATATATAATATTATATAATATATATATTTGCATATATAAAAATGTTACCTGTATGACTGGCTGTATCTCTATGTAGAAATATTTGGAAATCTGTCTTAACTTCATAAAGTAACACACACACACACACACACACAGGGTTTCTTGGAGTTGTGAGAACAATTGAGATAAAGAATGAGAAAGGGAGTCTACTGGGCAAGCATAACTGACTGACAGCCCCAGCTGTCAGACCTTTTGGTCCACTGCAGTGTTCTGGCCAAGGCCACACTTCCCTTGGCTGCTTCCAGCAAGTGACAGTAGAACGGAGTTGCTAGAACAGAACAGTTTCTGCCCTGATATGGGACCCCTCTAACAGGCATCCTTGGCCGGGGGCGCCCTATCCAAGTATTTACTTATGGATGTTTGAGGAGCCTAAAAACTAGCACCTCTATTATATGCCTGGAGTTAGATCAAGAAATAAGACAAAAGAGGGGCGCCTGGGTGGCTCAATTGTTAAGCATCTGCCTTCAGCTCAGGTCATGATCCCAGGGCCCTGGGATCGAGTCCCACATCGGGCTCCCTGCTCGACAGGAAGCCTGCTTCTCCATCTCCCACTCCCGCTGCTGTGTTCCCTCTCTCGCTGTGTCTCTCTCTGTCAAATAAATAAATAAAATCTTAAAAAAAAAAAAGAAATAAGACAAAAGAGTTGGCATTTGAGATTAGAATATACCTTACCTACCTTTATTACTGATTATGATTATAATAAGAAGGACTTATATCCAGGAGCAAGGAGACTTCTTGAGTTGATCTCTAAAACTAACCTCTGGGATGGGTCTCTAATACTAAGCTCCAGGATTAGGTCGATTTACCCACCTAGAAACAGTCAGCAGTGGTCCCCACACCTCTGCTGCATGCAGAGAATGATTGACTGTCTCTATTCCCTGCACACAGGTTGGCTCTTAAAAGGAAGGGGAGAGGGGGGCGGAGTAAGATGGCGGAGGAGTAGGAGACCTGGATTTCGTCTGGTCTCAGGAATTCAGCTGGATAGGGATCAAACCATTCTGAACACCTACGAACTCAACAGGAGATCAAAGAAAAGAATAGCAACAACTCTCTGAACAGAAAAGCGACTACTTTCTGGAAGGTAGGACGTGCGGAGAAGTGAATCCGAGGTGATATTTGGGAGGATAGACGGCGGGGGAGGGGCCTCCATCGGCCGCTTCTGGCATGTGATAGAGCCGCGGAGCACAAAATCGGAACTTTTAGAAGTCTGCTCCACTGAGGGACGTCACTCCGGTGGCTAAGCGGGGGGTGGAACCCTTGCGGGACAGTGTGGTCTCAGGACCCTCGGGGTCACAGAAAGACCGGGGGTGCCTGAGTGCGGCAGAGCTCCCGGGTATCGGAGCAGGGAAGCCAGCTGCAGAGACGGAGCCCAGGCGTGGGCTCTCAGCTCGGGGTTGTCATAGACCGTGATCCGCAGCACAGTCGGGCCACTGCTCCTCCAGCAGGGACCCAACAAGCAGCAGATCCGGGGAGACTCCCCTTCCTCCCACGGGAGGAGAGGCGCGGGAGCGCACCGCAGGGATCTGCTGGGTTTGGAGACTCCACCCGGGGTCGGGTGCCAGATAGAAATGCTCGGTCACAGGCCGGGTGAGCACGGAGTGCGGCCGGAGACCAGGGAGACGGGAGTGACTGATGGCTTTTCTCTGGGGGCGCACTGAGGAGCGGGGACCTGAGTTCTTGGCTCCTCCGGGGCGGAGACTGGGAGGCCGCCATTTTCACTCTCCGCCTCCAAAGTTGTACGGAAAGCTTGCAGGGAACAAAAGCTCCCGAGAGCAAACCCGAGCAGATTACTTAGCCCGGACCGGGCAAGGGCGGGGGAATTCCGCCTCCAGCAAAGACATTTGGGAACCACGGCAACAGGCCCCTCCCCCAGAAGATCAGCGAGAACAGCCAGCCAAGACCAAGTTTACCGATCAGTGAGAACGGCAAAACTCCAGCGCTAGGGGAATACTGCACATAGAATCCATGGCTTTTTTACCTTGATTCTTTAGTCTTTCAAAGTTAATTATTTTTTTAACTGTCTTTTCTTCTTTTTCTTTTTTTTTTGAATTTTTCTTTTTCCCTTTTTCAACCAACATCTTAATCAATCCCTTTTTTAAAAAACTTTTTTATTTTTCATTTTTAGAGTCATATTCTATCCCTTCATAGTAGTTACCCATATTTTTGGCATATATATATAAGTTGTTCTCTCTTTAAAATTTTGAGATAGTTTCTTCTAACAGATCAAAATATACCCTAAATCTCTAGTGTATGCTTTTTTTCTACTCCCCTGCCTGATCACATTCTCTCATTTTTCTTTTTTTTTTAAATCCTCTTCTCTCTTTTTTCAAACAACTTCTTATCAATCCCTTTTATAAAATTTTTTATAATTTCCATCTTTACAGTCATATTCCATCCCTTCATCATATCAACTCTTATTTTTGTACATATATAAGTTTTTCTTTCTTTAAAATTTTGGGAGGCACTTTCTTCTAACAGACCAAAATGCACCCCAAATCTAGTGTGTGGCACTGATCTATATACCAGCCTGATCATATTTGATCACATTCTCTTTTTGTTTTGTTTTGTTCTGTTCTGTTTTTGTTTGTTTTTATCTTTATCTTTTCTTTTCTTTTTTTTTCTTTTTCTTTTTTCTCTCTTTCCCTTTCTTTTCCCACTGCTTCAGGTCTTTTCTGATTTGTTTAGAGTATATTTTCTGGGGACGTTGTTACCCTGCTAGCATTTTGTTCTCTCATTAATCTATTCTCCTCTGCACAAAATGACAAGATGGAAAAAATCACCTCAACAAAAAGAACAAGAGGGAGTACCGACTGCCAGGGACCTACTCAATACGGACATTAGTACGATGTCAGATCTAGAGTTCAGAATCATCACTTTAAAGATACTAGCTGGGCTTGAAAAAAGCATGGAAGTTATTAGAGAAACCCTTTCTGGAGAAGTAAAAGAACTAAAATCGAACCAAGTCGAAATCAAAAAGGCTATTAATGAGGTGCAATCAAATATGGGGGTGCTAACTGCTAGGATAAATGAGGCAGAAGAGAGAATCAGTGAGATAGAAGACCAAATGATGGAAAATAAAGAAGCTGAGAAAAAGAGAGATAAACAACTACTGGATCACGAGGGCAGAATTCGAGAGATAAACGATACCATAAGACGAAACAACATTAGAATAATTGGGATCCCAGAAGAAGAAGAAAGAGAGAGAGGGGCAGAAGGTATAATGGAGCAAATTATAGCAGAGAACTTCCCTAATTTGGGGAAGGAAACAGGCATCAAAATCCAGGAAGCACAGAGAACCCCTCTCAAAATCAATAAAAATAGGTCAACACCCCGACATCTAATAGTAAAACTTACGAGTCTCAGAGACAAAGAGAAAATCCTGAAAGCAGCTCGGGAGAAGAGATATGTAACCTACAATGCTAGAAACATTAGATTGGCAACAGACCTATCCACAGAGACCTGGCAGGCCAGAAAGGACTGGCAGGATATATTCAGAGCACTAAATGAGAAAAATATGCAGCCAAGAATACTATATCCAGCTAGGCTGTCATTGAAAATAGAAGGAGAGATAAAAAGCTTCCAGGACAAACAAAAACTAAAGGAATTTGCAAACACGAAACCAGCCCTACAAGAAATCTTGAAAGGGGTCCTCTAAGCAAAGAGAGACCCTAAAAGCAACATAGACCAGAAAGGAACACAGACAATATACAGTAACAGTCACCTTACAGGCAATACAATGGCACTGAATTCCTATCTTTCAATAGTTACCCTGAATGTAAATGGGCTAAATGCCCCAATCAAAAGACACAGGCTATCAGATTGGATTAAAAAACAAGACCCATCAATATGCTGTCTGCAAGAGACTCATTTTAGAACCAAAGACACCCCCAGATTTAAAGTGAGGGGGTGGAAAACCACTTACCATGCTAATGGACACCAAAAGAAAGCTGGGGTGGCAATCCTTATATCAGACAAATTAGATTTTAAACCAAAGACTGTAATAAGAGATGAGGAAGGACACTATATCATACTTAAAGGGTCTATCCAACAAGAAGATCTAACAATTGTAAATATCTATGCCCCTAACATGGGAGCAGCCAATTATATAAGGCAATTAATAACAAAAGCAAAGGAACACATCGACAACAATACAATAATAGTGGGGGACTTTAACACCCCCCTCACTGAAATGGACAGATCGTCTAAGCAAAAGATCAACAAGGAAATAAAGACTTTAAATGACACACTGGACCAAATGGACTTCACAGACATATTCAGAACATTCCATCCCAAAGCAATGGAATACACATTCTTCTCTAGTACCCATGGAACATTCTCCAGAATCGATCACATCCTAGTTCATAAATCAGGTCTCAACCGGTACCAAAAAATTGGGATCATTCCCTGCCTATTTTCAGACCACAATGCTTTGAAACTAGAACTCAATCACAAGAGGAAAGTCGGAAAGAACTCAAATACATGGAGGCTAAAGAGCATCCTACTGAAGAATGAATGGGTCAACCAGGAAATTAAAGAAGAATTAAAAAAATTCATGGAAACCAATGAAAATGAAAACACAACTGTTCCAAATCTTTGGGATGCAGCAAAGGCAGTCCTAAGAGGAAAGTATATAGCAATACAAGCCTTTCTCAAGAAACAAGAAAGGTCTCAAGTACACAACCTAACCCTACACCTAAAGGAGCTGGAGAAAGAACAGCAAATAAAGCCTAAACCCAACCGGAGAAGAGAAATAATAAAGATCAGAGCAGAAATCAATGAAATAGAAACTAAAAGAACAGTAGAACAGATCAACGAAACTAGGAGCTGGTTCTTTGAAAGAATTAACAAGATTGATAAGCCCCTGGCCAGACTTATCAAAAAGAAAAGAGAAAGGACCCAAATCAACAAAATCATGAATGAAAGAGGAGAGATCACAACCAACACCAAAGAAATACAAACAATTATAAGAATATATTATGAGCAACTCTATGCCAGCAAATTAGATAACCTGGAAGAAATGGATGCATTCCTAGAGATGTATCAACTACCAAAACTGAACCAGGAAGAAATAGAAAACCTGAACAGACCTATAACCACTAAGGAAATTGAAGCAGTCATCAAAAATCTCCCAACAAACAAGAGCCCAGGGCCAGATGGCTTCCCAGGGGAATTCTACCAAACATTTAAAGAAGAATTAATACCTATTCTTCTGAAACTGTTCCAAAAAATAGAAATGGAAGGAAAACTTCCAAACTCATTTTATGAGGCCAGCATTACCTTCATCCGAAAAGCAGACAAAGACCCCATCAAAAAGGAGAATTACAGACCAATATCCCTGATGAACATGGATGCAAAAATTCTCCCCCAAATACTAGCCAATAGGATCCAACAGTACATTAAAAGGATTATTCACCACGACCAAGTGGGATTTATCCCTGGGCTGCAAGGTTGGTTCAACATCTGCAAATCAATCAACGTGATACACTACATTAACAAAAGAAAGAACAAGAATCATATGATCCTCTCAATAGATGCAGAAAGAGCATTTGACAAAGTACAGCATCTTTTCTTGATCAAAACTCTTCAGAGTATAGGCATAGAGGGTACATACCTCAATATCATAAAAGCCATCTATGAAAAACCTACAGCGAATATCATTCTCAATGGGGAAAAACTGAGAGCTTTCCCCCTAAGGTCGGGAACGCAGCAGGGATGTCCACTATCACCACTGCTATTCAACAAAGTATTGGAAGTCCTAGCCACAGCAATCAGACAACAAAAAGAAATCAAAGGCATCCAAATCGGCAAAGAAGAAGTCAAACTCTCACTCTTTGCAGATGATATGATACTTTATGTGGAAAACCCCAAAGACTCCACCCCAAAACTGCTAGAACTCATACAGGAATTCAGTCAAGTGGCAGGATATAAAATCAATGCACAGAAATCAGTGGCATTCCTATACACCAACAAGTCAGAAGAAAGAGAAATTAAGGAGTCGATCCCATTTACAATTGCACCCAAAACCATAAGATACCTAGGAATAAATCTAACCAAAGAGGCAAAGGATCTGTACTCAGAAAACTATAAAATACTCATGAAAGAAATTGAGGAAGACACAAAGAAATGGAAAAACGTTCCATGCTCATGGATTGGAAGAACAAATATTGTGAACATGTCAATGCTACCTACAGCAATCTACACATTCAATGCAATCCCCATCAAAATACCATCCACTTTTTTCAAAGAAATGGAACAAATAATTCTAAAATTTGTATGGAACCAGAAAAGACCCCGAATAGCCAAAGGAATGTTGAAAAAGAAAAGCAAAGCTGGTGGCATCACAATTCCGGACTTCCAGCTCTATTACAAAGCTGTCGTCATCAAGACAGTATGGTACTGGCACAAAAACAGGCACATAGATCAATGGAACAGAATAGAGAGCCCAGAAATGGACCCTCAACTCTGTGGTCAACTAAACTTTGACAAAGCAGGAAAGAATGTCCAATGGAAAAAAGACAGTCTCTTCAACAAATGGTGTTGGGAAAATTGGATAGCCACATGCAGAAGAATGAAACTGGACCATTTCCTTACACCACACACAAAAATAGACTCAAAATGGTTGAAAGACCTCAATGTGAGACAGGAGTCCATCAAAATCCTAAAGGAGAACACTGGCAGCAACCCCTTCGACCTCAGCCACAGCAACTTCTTCCTAGAAACATCGCCAAAGGCAAGGGAAGCAAGGGCAAAAATGAACTATTGAGACTTCATCAAGATAAAAAGCTTTTGCAAAGCAAAGGAAACAGTCAACAAAACCAAAAGACAACTGACAGAATGGGAGAAGATATTTGCAAATGACATATCAGATAAAGGGCTAGTATCCAAAATCTATAAAGAACTCATCAAACTCAACACCCAAAGAACAAAGAATCCAATCAAGAAATGGGCAGAAGACATGAACAGACATTTTTCCAAAGAAGACATCCAAATGGCCAACAGACACATGAAAAAGTGCTCAACATCGCTCGGCATCAGGGAAATCCAAATCAAAACCTCAGTGAGATACCACCTCACACCAGTCAGAATGGCTAAAATTAAGTCAGGAAATGACAGATGTTGGCGGGGATGCGGAGAAAGGGGAACCCTCCTACACTGTTGGTGGGAATGCAAGCTGGTGCAGCCACTCTGGAAAACAGTATGGAGGTTCCTTAAAAAGTTGAAAATAGAGCTACCATATGATCCAGCAATTGCACTACTAGGTATTTACCCCAAAGATACAAAAGTAGGGATCTGAAAGGGTACGTGCACCCCAATGTTTATAGCAGCATCCACAATAGCCAAACTGTGGAAAGAGCCAAGATGTCCATCAACAGATGAATGGATAAAGAAGAAGTGGTATATATATACAATGGAATATTATGCAGCCATCAAAAGGAATGAGATCTTGCCATTTGCAACGACGTGGATGGAACTGGAGGGTATTATGCTGAGCGAAATAAGTCAATAAGAGAAAGACATGTATCATATGACCTCACTGATATGAGGAATTCTTAATCTCAGGAAACAAATTGAGGGTTGCTGGAGTGGGGGGTGGGGTGGGAGGGATGGGGTGACTGGGTGATGGACACTGGGGAGGGTATGTGCTCTGGTAGGCGCTGTGAATTGTGCAAGACTGTTGAATCTCAGATCTGTACCTCTGAAACAAATAGTGTAATATATGTTAAGAAAAAAAAAAAGAAGAAGAAGGTAGCAGGAGGGGAAGAATGAAGGGGGGGAAATCGGAAGGGTAGACGAACCATGAGAGACGATGGACTCTGAAAAACAGACTGAGGGTTCTAGAGGGGAGGGGGGTGGGAGGATGGTTTAGCCTGGTGATGGGTATTGAGGGGGCATGTTCTGCATGGAGCACTGGGCGTTATGCACAAATAATGAATCATGGAACACTACATCTAAAACTAATGATGTAATGTATGGGGATTAACATAACAATAAAAAATTAAAAAAAAAAAAGAAAAGAAAACAGGAGAAATGACTTAATTTACCCCAGATGAGACCTAGAGCAGTAAGTATAACATGCTGGCAAGCACTGAAGTATCATTTCACTAATGAGAACATTATTTGATATTGTTAAGTAGCATGATCCAAAGGGTTTCTCCTTCTATCAGCCACCACCACATTGCTTTCATGGAGCATCATCATAAAAAATTATAGGAAGGTATCTGAGATGTTGTGAAGTTATGAAGCTGAACTAATAGCATTTCCTTTTTTGATAGGGTTGCTAGAGAGGTATCAAGGGAATGCTGTAGACCAAATGTATCTCATTTTAGCAAGGCATTTAACAAAATCTTTCATGGTAGGGAATCGTGGATGGAAAATAGGGAAGTCAAATGAATTTGTAGCTGTTTGAATAGCTACTTTCAAAAGGCATTGAGTAACAAATCAATGCCAATTTTGAGGAAAGCTTTTAGTCTTATGACCCATGGGTCCTCTTGTTTTGGATCCTGGTTAGCAAATGAAAACATAAAAGGTGTATTATCAACATGTAGAAAACATTTAAGTTGTGAGGTCTGACTTCTGTGTTGATGGCAGAATTGGACTTATACTGGGACTATACATCGGATGGAAAATCTTATATTTGACTTTTGAAAACAACTGTCATCCAATTATGAAACTATATGTCAAGGGAGATTTGACTTGACATTAGTTTATGTGAAAATGATTTGGGAGTCATAGGGGATCACAAAGCTCAAAAGGAACCAAGAATGAGTCATGGCTTAAGAAATTACTAATGAAAACTTGGATTCCATTAATAGAGTCTCCAGATCAAGGGGAATGCTAACTATTGTGTATTCCTCTCCACTCCTCCACTGCCTTTGGTCAGATCACATCTGGGTATTTATGTCTAGTTCTGGGCATTACATATTTTAATTTTTTTTTTTTGAGAGAGAGCGAGTGAGCATGAGCAGGGGGAAAGGGGCAGCAGGAGAGGGAGAAGCAAACTCCCCACTAAGCATGGAGCCCAACACAGGGCTCCATCCCAGGAACCTGAGATCATGACCTGAGCTGAAGTCAGACGCTCAACTGACTGAGCCACCCAGGAGCCCCTGGGCATTATATTTTTAATAGGGACATCAATGGACTTGGTTCCATAGAAGGTGTGGAACCAAGGATGAGGATGGCAAAAGACCTTCACATCTTGTCTAATTATAGACAGTAAGGACATTGGGGATGATGACCTGGAGAAGAGATGTCTTAAGGAAAAACACTTGATTTGTGTCTTCATATTAATGTATTCATTAATTAAGGTCCACTGGGAGTCTCTAGAAGAGGCAAGCAGAGCTAAGAGTATGTTACAGGGAGTGAAATACAGCTCAATAAAAGGGAGACCATCTTTTAGTTTGAGTTGTCCATGAACAAACTGGTCTGCCTTGTGTTGAATACCCTTGGAGGCCTTCATGTGGGACACAGGAAGAAACCTTGCATTGAGCATGACACTGAATTAGCTAGCAGAGACTCTGCTTCATTTATCTTTGTGTCCCACATCCTACCACACAATTGAGTCAAGAAGTGTTTACTGAATGAGGAGAGTATTTTTCAACTCCAATAATTCCAGATTTTATGACAGACTACCTGTGGGAAGGATTAGATGAAGTATTTTTTCTGTCCCAGCCAAACTCTTAAGAATATCCCACCACCAATTTGTTCTTTTAATTTAAAAGATGACATAAAGAAACAACTCACTGAATATCTTAAATCAGACATCATTGTGAATAAGAATATTGCACCTTTATTCTGTATAATCCCAATTTGAGTAATGAAATTTTCAAAAAAGATTAGATTGGATAAATGCCCTAACCTAGTTGATTTTTTCCCTTTTGATATGTTTGAGTCTTTTTTTTTTTCATTCCAAAAAACATTTATTGAGTGTTTTTTGAGGTTTTGTGACGTGGAAAGTCTTGTTACAAATATAAGCAATTGGTTTGCTTTGAATGAAATTAAATTTATATATGAATTCTCAGGATTAATTGGATTAAGATTATTGTCTATATGATAACAAATAATGAATTTCAAAAGTGTCTTCCCTGTTTTAGCTACTTTAATAGCTGGTCAATTTTGATGGAAAATTATGTTCAATATGGTTAAAAAAGCCAAAAGGGGTTTGAGATTATTGATTTAGATAAAGTCTGAGTCTGTTCAAGCATGGTAAAGTAGAAGTTCAGTTCTACTTGCTATTGTGTGGATAGATCCATAAATCTGATTCTTTAAACTTGAGTAACGTTTTATTAGTCCAGCGAACATTTACTGAGCCCCTACAGTTGGCTCGGTAATATTGAGCTCTGAGAGATGAGACAACTAAGATCTGGCCTTTCAAAAAATTGGTGATCTTGAGATTAATTTAGATTACATTCACTAATTCTCTTTCCACTGTATTTTTGTGAATGCAGGCAGCCCTTCTGTTTCCCCGCTTCCTCTATCCCCTGCTTGGAGAGAGTCCATGGTTATTTCCTTTCATTTCAGGCATGGCTTGTTTGAATGTGACTCAGCTCTGTTATATTCTCCATTTTTTCTTTTGGTCAGAGCTTTTTATTTTTTTTTACTTTTAATTTTTTTAAAGATTTTATTCATTCATGGTCAGAGAGAGAGAGAGCACAAGCAGGCAGAGGGAGAGGCAGGCTCCCCGCTGAGCAAGGATCCCAGGACTCTGGGATCATGACCTGAGCCGAAGGCAGATGCTTAACTGACTGAGCTGCCAGGCATCCCTCAGAGCTTTTAAAATGGAACTTGTAGACTCAGGAGTTCCCTGTAGGAAAATAGTGGGTTTGGCCTCAGTTGCTCCAATTTGCTAAAAAACTCAAGCTCAGTGACAGCCCTAAAAGCAACAAAGGACCCTCATTCAATGTACACACTAACTTGTGATCCAGAAGCCAGAAATCAGCCAAATGCTTGCTACTAATGATGACTATGCATAAAACGCAGGCAAAATCCCAGTGAGAAATAAACACAAAAAGCCCAGCACTGTCTTCTGAGATAATACATCTGAGGCCTCAGAATGGGCAGACAGCAGGTGGGTAAATGATAGAGCTCTGTCATTGTATGCTTGTTCATGGAATTTAGTTCAGTGTAGTGAACATTTACTGAGCATTTTCTGCATGCCAGATATATGCCAGATGCTGGGTTCATGTGTTATTTAGGTTCTTTTAAGCAGAAAAAAAATCCTCAAAACTCCAGAGACCTACTTATTTTTAAAAATAACAGTTTATTTTAAGGAGAGATAAAGAAATAAGGAAGATGGGAATCTTGATACTTAGCAAGTCTCACAAAGACTGGATCATGGTTTGGGCACTGGAAGGTGGTTCAGCCTGGTGGAGCAGATCTACTTCCTTGTTATTCCCTTGGTGGATAAAGGCATGACCTATGGAGAGTACCAGAAACTGCTGTTGTTCAATATCCACTCTCTTCTTTAATAACAGAGCCCTGGTTTTATTCGGACTGGCGACATGCCCAGCTAAAAGGCAGCATTTTCCAGCCTCATTTGCATCTTGGTGTGGCCCTCAAGATTCAGGTGCACAGCCTTGGGTGACTTCAGGAAATCTCTACCCAGGGGACTACAACAACAGGGAAGAGCCCCTTTGGATTTTTTCTCTTTTGCCCTCTTTATTCCTGGAATTTGAAATTCTAGTAGCATCTTTTGACCTTAAGGTTGGCAGCCATGTTCAAAGGAGGTTGGAGCAGAGAAATCAAAGGAGCCAGGATGCCTGTTCCCATGAGGGTCTGCTATGCCAGCTCTGAATTGCTTTTCTCTGTTCGATCATCTTTTATGGGAGATGATAACTCTTTATGAGCATCAGCTATTGTCACTGGCTCTTTGTTACGAACAGCTGAGTGTAATTCCTCCTGATAAGGGAGGGCTCTTCTGTTCTGATGAAGCGTCTGTTGTTCGCATCTGCTTTTTCTCTGGTTCTCACTGTATTTTCTCTATTTTCCTTCCCATCATGGCTTCTCTCTCCCTTTTTAAGATTTATTTATTTATTAGAGAGAGAGAGAGAGAGCATGTGTGCTTTAAAGTGAGGGGGGGGTTGGAGAGGGATAGAGGGAGAGGAAGAGGGAGAGAAGCAGACGCCCCGCTGAGTGTAGAGCTGGATGTGGGGCTCGATCTCATGACCTAAGCCAAAATCAAGAGTCAACCCTTAACCAACTGAGCCACTCAGGTGCCTCTTTTTTTTTTTTTTTTTTAAGATTTATTTATTCGTTTGAGAGAGAGAGAGAGAGTACGAGTGGGGGAAGGGGCAGAGAGAGAACATCCAAGCAGACTCTGAGTGGGACTCAGGGCTCGATCCCACGAGCCATGAGATCAGGACCCGAGCTGAAACCAAGAGTCGGATGCTCAACTGAGCCACCCAGGTGCCTCCCTGTCATGGTTTCTCTTTACTCATATCTCCATGTGCATCTTTTGGCTTTTTTCTTTACCATCTGTTGTTGCCTCATACTGTAAGCCTTTCATTCAACCCTAAGAATGGGAGCTGATGAATTCAGCTAATTCCTGCTGTCTTCTTTCAGCCAAGCCTTACAGGTAAGATGCCCGCACCTAGTCTCTGTGGGGAGTCACATGGTATAAACCATGGCAAGCTCTCCTATGAAACCCCTCACTGGAATCTTGGAAGTAGAGGGCTCTTAGAATATAATAAATCCTTCTCCCACATTAATTTCATAGATGAGTAAGACATAGTCTCTACACTCCAAGAGCTCAGAACCTACTTCAGGAGAAGCATCTATATGCTTCATGTTTTTTTGCAAAATCTTTTTCCAACTCTAAGTTAGACAATAGCAACTGTAAAGATAGCTAACATTTATTGTTTTCTTTGGTTTTTGTCTGACATTTTGCATGCATCATTTCACTTAATCCCCACAAAGTTTAACTTGTAAAGTAAGTAAAAATTTTCCCTTCACTTTCCATGTAAGGATATAGGCTTAGAGAAGTGAAGCACCTAGCCAGGTACCATACATCTGGGAAGTGACTGAGTAGAGAAGAACACCAGATCATTGGAACCAGTATCTTATGCCATCTCCCAGATATGGAAAATGGCACATTTTCAAGGCAACATCTTGGTGTAGGAGGAAGGCTATAGGATGGAGAGGTGGGAGAGCTCAGTTCTGACCCAGTTCTTCCTCTCTCTGTCTTTTTGCTTCTCTGGACCTCAGATCTTTTTCCATCTGTAAGAGAAGGGGAGTAGATGAAATAGGCCATAAGGACTTGGTAGTCAAAAGGCCTGAGTTTAAATCCCGACTGGGCCACATGCTTGTCACGTGGCAGCAAGACCCTCTAGAACCATCATAGTTGTGGTGGCTCTGGCCATTCTCTTCAGCTTGGGCTCCATATGTAGCATTATTCCTCTGGAAAGAGACTCTTTAAAAAATCTACTTTAGGTAGAATAGATATAAATTGTCCAGGGGACATCAGAGGCATGAACCAGAGGATGTGTTTTAAGAAGTTTATCCTGATGCTGAAAAACCTATACCAGGAAATAGACAAGGTTCATAGCAACGTCAGCTCTAGTCCATCCTTTATATGACATTTCCCCTCCTTTCCCTACTCAGGTAAATGACCAGTGTTCTTAATGTGAACCCAATTCCTACATTGCTTCCAGGAGGCAGCCTGGCAAATTGGAATGCATACGGGCACTGAGTCAAGTTAAACCTGGGTTTAAAACTCAGCTCTTCCAGGCAGGTTATCTCCTCTCCATGAGCCTTCTTTGCTTCTTCTGTGTGGTGGAGAAATTACAGCACAGAGAACTGCCATGAGGATTAAGTGAGATAGTGTATGTAAAGTCCCTGGTCCATAATTAAGTTACTCTCCCCACCTTTGACCCATGGCATTCCCTGGAAGGTATGGTGGTGAGAAGGATCTCACCAAGAGCCCATAACTTCAACCAACCTACAAGGAGAATTGGATGGTTTTAAGGACTAATCATTAAGGTGGAAAAATTTTGTCTTAAGATTCCATAGAACTGCAGCCTGTATCATTTAATTTTTTAATATGATAATAAATATGAAATTATTATAATAGCAAGCTACAGGTTGGTGGAAATACACTATAATAAAAAATAGCGATTTTGTATCCACTTGTAATTGGGCCTCTTTTCTAGATTTTAAATTATTAAAAAAATAGGTAAAGAAGGCATATAGCCCAAGACAACAAAGGGTATACAGAGCAAAGTTAAGTGTCCTTCCTGCCTTTTGTATCCCCTCTTTAGAGGGAACTACTGCTGCCAGTTCCTTATCTATCTTGCAGAGATAGTCAATGACCACACAGCATGGGTGGGAGATGACATGAGCATAGCTCTGCATCTTGTCCTCTTCACTCAGTGCTGTGTCGTGGAACACATTCCATGCCAGTTCAGAGAAAGATGAACCTTGAAGTCGACTCAGACTATTGGGCTCTACATCTTGGACAGGTTCTTAGAGATGACCTGGTACAACATTTCAGTGTGCAAAAGAGGACACCATGGCCCACAGATGGGGTAGGAATTGTTCCAGTTTGCAGATCCCTTGATTTTTTATTTCAGCGAGCTCTCTGCATCATCAGGCTGTGTAGGAATATAAGTATGTGCAGACACGTGTGTGAGCACATGGGCCAGTGAGTTAGCTAATATTTATTTACTGCTTATGATGTGCTAAGTCATTTAAAAGTCCTAACAAGAGCTGTAAATACAAATGACGAGAGTGTGGCTTGAGTAGTTCAAGAATTTGCCCAAGGATTTTGGTTTTCTTTGACTCTAAAATCCATACCCTCAGGCACTGCACGCTACTTTCTCTCTTCCTCTTGGCTGGGTCATTGGGAAAGGGGGCACAAGGATGATAAATTGTGGAAAGTGAATAGGTTTTGATTAGACATAGTACTCTCAATTAAAGAAATGACTTTGTTGAATCTTGATGGAAAGGCACATTATGTTGTGTTGGGAGATGCAAGAGTGGCTGGGAAATTAGTCACTAGCAGATATGGTTCAAAGTCAAAGGTGTGGTGAGACTATATCAGCTTCGTGGTGCAAGCCCAGGCACATAGGTGTTCTCAAGGTGACACTGCTAACTGACTTCATGTCCATAAGAACCAAACCTGCCAACTAACCTAGCCAGCCTCCCACTTCTTCCTTATAAACCATGGAATGTTCCACCTGGTTTCATTGTGGCTTCTCAGCCTATTGTGAATCCTTCCCCTGCTCCCTAGGAAAGTGCTCCATTCATCGGAGTTGGAGGACAAAGTCATCTGAGCCACCTTACTCTGGGGCAGCCCTGATCAGGGGAAAACATCATTGCATTTTGCATCTGTATTATAAGGGTCAGGCTGGTTGTTCTTAATTTACTGCCACAAATATCTTGCTTCTTGGTTGGAAGACATTGTCAAACAGCTTTACCAATCCCAGAGTGATTGGTGGCCTCTCTTTAAGAGGGTGTTAGGGCATTACAATAAGCATGAAGCTGCCTTAGGCCATTGAATTGGGGACATGATATCTGCTTTGAAGGGACAGAAGGTAAGGCTTTTAGGACTGAAGTCATGCCTTTCATGACCCCAGGATCTTGCTGTTTTCCTCCTGCTTCTCTGTTTAGGAACGAGTATATCTTGGCAGGCTCCCCCATCTCTTACGATTTGTGAATTACTGAGATGTATGTCTCTCTAGGTATTCTGGAGGCAGCATGAAGATCCTCTACGGAGTTGCCTCTTTTCATTTTGTGTAATGAAAACAGAGAAGAGCTGAGGCAGGCCCCTAAGATACGGAATAATTACCCTAAAGCATATCTTGGCACCAGCAGATTATTACCAGCCAAGACTGTAGGATTTGGAGGAGCACTGACAAGGTCGAACTTATACTCCGGTTTTCCTTCTTTGCTGGAGAATTCCCAAATCTCTACCTCTAGCTATGATACAAAGTAAGTATCCCCAGGAAGGGTAATACTTGAAAGTCAACTCTTACATTTTTACATTTGTCAGAAGAATATTTTTGTTGGGCACAACATTTAAGGGGGACACTGGTCAATTGGGCATATCCAGAGGACAAGTACAGCTATGACCAAGATCTGGAAATCTCGTTGCAAGAGAGTAAGAGCATAACAATTATCTTCTCGTATCTGAAGACTTTCTCTGGAAGCAGAGTTAGGCTTTTTCTATATAGCTTCACAGAAAGGAATTCATAGGGGCAGGTAGAAGTACCAGGTAATCTCAGTTTTAGGAAGATCTTTCTGACCTTGACATTGTCCAGAAGTGGAATGGACTGGCCAAATGAGTTGTCACAGGCACATGCTGGGCTGGGGTTTCTGTTCTGGGAGGGAACTTAGTCCTTAAATCTTGCCAACCATCAGAATAGCTTAAGAGGCTTTTCAAAACTCGCATTCCTGGGGCTCATCCTTGAAGATTCTGGTGCAGTAGATTAGGGACCTGGGACAGGGTGTTTCTGAAAAGATCCCTAGAGGATTCTGACAAGTCTCCAATCCACTGATGCCGCAGACTGAATGAAGGTGCTAGAGCAGAGTACCGATAGAAGGTGAGGGAAGGAGGCTGGGATCCAGGGCACCTGGGAGTTGGAGATGTTGCCACCAAGCTGAGGAAAGAGGTGCTGTCCCAAATATTGGCCCTGAGTTTGCCTCTGAGCTGAGGGAAGAGCTGTTCTGTACTGCGGCTCAGAGAGCACTCTTTGATCAAGTTGTAGGGGAACATGGGGCTCCTTATGAAAGAATTTAAGAGCCAAGATCACCCGGTGGCAGATCAAAGTTTATCTGTGTTGTCCTTCATACTACATCCAGGTCAGGTCTCATGTTCTGGTGATGATGCTATTCTCTCTTCCAATGGGAAGTTCTCCCCTATGATGTCATGTGCATTACATTACATAGGTTCATACATCAGAACTGGAAGGGACCTTAGCTGTGTCATGTGGTTCAACCCATACCCTCAAGGTCAAAATCTGGTTTTAGTAACAGAGTTAGAATTAAAACCCAAGTTATTTATTTTCCAAACAGATTTCTTTTCCACTGGTGATATTAAGAGCTATTTGGATATGTATAATAACATTGTATTGTCCAGAGAAAGTCTCTTGGCCAAATCTAAAGTTGCATGTAGGGGATAACCCTCCACTGGAGGTGGGCAAGGGAGAGGGGAGGAAGTAAATAGTAGGTAAACAATGATCTACTCTACCCCTAGTGGTTATAGCCAATTAATGAAGGATGTTTGATGTTGTGAGTTAAGTTGCTTCTTGTTCCCTATACCATGCTTAACTGCCCTGCTCCATCTTCACTATTCCTAGGTCTTTATAAGAAGTAAATACATGGGCACCTGGGTGGCCCAGTCGGTTAAACATCTGTCTTCAGCTCGGTCATGTCCTGGGATCGAGTCCCACATTGGGCTCCCTGTTCAGCAGGGAGTCTGCTTCTCTCTCTGCCTCTGCCCTCCCCACTGCTCGTGCTCTCTCTCTTATACTCTCTCTCTCAAATAAATATATAAAATCTTAAAAAAAGAAGTAAATACACAATAGTCTGTGCAAATAATGCTTGGGTTGGAATGAAAAAGAGGGTGGTTTTCCATCCTCTGGTTATATAGACTTAAAGAAATGAGTCAAGAGCAATGATTATCAGGCAAAAATCAGTGGAAAGGCAAGCAGAGTTGGAAAATATAACCTTCTACTCCACACTTAAAGCCTCCTGGAATCCTTAGAGGTATTCAGACTTTTAGGTATATGAAAATCACTTGGTGTTTGTGTCAATAATGCAATCTCTAAGATGCTGCTCCGGAAATTCTGATTCAGGGGATGGGGTCAGGAATCTGTATTTTGGAAAGTACTTTTGATGATTCTTTAAAAAAAATTTTATTTAAATTCAATTTAGTTAACATATAGTGCATTATTAGTTTCAGGGGTAGAATTTAGAGATTCATCAGTTGCATATAACACCCAGTGCTCATCACATCATGTGCCCTCCTTAATGCCCATTACCCACCTACCCCACCCCCCACCCACCTCCCCTCCAGCAACTCTCAGTTTGTTTCCTAGAGTTAAAAGTCTCTTATGGTTTGCCTCCCTCTCTGTTTTTATCTTATTTTATTTTTTCTTCCCTTCCCCTATGTGTATCTGTTTTGTTTCTTAAATTCTACACATGAGTGAATGGTATTTGTCTTTCTTTGAGTGACTTATTTCGCTTAGCATAATACCCTCTAGTTCCATCCATGTTGTTGCAAATGGCAAGATTTCCTTCTTTTTGATGGCTAAGTAATATTCCATAATAGTCCATTTTATAAATATATATACCACATCTTCTTTGTCCATTCATCTGTCAATGGACATCTGGGCTCTTTCCATAGTTTGGCTATTGTGGACATTGCTGCTATAAACATTGGGGTGCATGTGCTCCTTCTAATCACTATGTTTGTATCCTTTGGATAAATACCTAGTAGTGCAATTGCTGGGTCTTAGGTTAGTTCTGTTTTTAACTTTCTGAGGAACCTCTATACTCTTTTCTAGAGTGACTGTACCAGCTTGTATTCCCACCAACAGTGTAAGAGGGTTCCCTTTCTCTGCATCCTTGCCAACATCTGTTATTTCCTGAGTTGTTTAATTTAGCCATTCTGACCAGTGTGAGGTGGTATCTCAGTGTGGTTTTGATTTGTATTTTCCTGATGCCGAGTGATGTTGAGCATTTCTTCATGTGTCTGTTAGCCATTTGGTGAAATGTCTGTTGGACAAGTACCTTTGATGATTCTGATATAGGTGCCGGCAAATCAATACTCTGAGAAATTGAAGGAGATCCTGAATGAGGGCGAGGAGTGTGAACCAGTTTATTTGCAATTGAATGCACATGTTGGAGGACTTGGGGACATTCTGGCAGTAGACATTTGGGTTCAAGAAAAAGATATTCCAAATTAGGAGTCTGAATTCCCAGTCACAGTCTTGTAAACTGTATGGGGTAGGGTCTATATGCAGGCTGACCCACCACTATATCACTAGGGCCCAGCACACTGCTGGAATATGTGAATGAGTTCTGCCTTTGAGCAGATTTGTGCCCATGGACAAATCCCTGTGCTTCTCTAGGTAGCATCTTTCTTATCTGCAAAGCTAGATGGTGGGTCTCTCTAAGCTCTGACACCACTTACCTGTGCTAATCAGAGTTCTTCAGAGATACAGAGCCAGTACGAAATACATGTACACTTATCTAACTATATCTATATTGATTTATGTGGGAATTTATTATGAGGAATTGATTGATTTGATAATGGAGGCTGAGAAGTCCCATGATCTGTCAACTACAAGCTGGAACCCAGGGAAAGCTGGTGGTGTAACTTAATCTGAGTCTGAAGGCCTGAGAACCAGGGGAGCCAATGGTATAAATTTGTATGAAGGCAGAAGATGAGATGAGATGTCCCAGGTCAAGCAGTGAGGCAGGAAAAATGGGGCAAATTTCTCCTTCCTCTGCCTTTTGTTCTATTCAGGCCCTCGGTGGATTGGATGATGTCTACCTACACTGGGGAGGACAATCTACTGAGTCCACAGATTCAAATGCTAATCTCATTAGGAAACACATGTACAGACATATCCAGAAATAATACTTAATCTTGGGATCCCTAGCCAAGTGGACAAACAAAATTAACCATCACAAATCCACCCCTGTCAGTTTGGCACCCACCTGTGTCACATTAAACCATACTTAATCTCTAAATAAAGTTAATAACAAGGTCCTAATTGTGTCTAACATGATACATTTATCCTGTGTACAATCAGAAACAGACTAACCCCTTCCTGAGAAGAGGTGTTAAAGTTCGTGAGTGCTGATTACTCTTTTTGATATCCGGTAACTTAAATACTATCATGTAAAATTAACAATAATTAACTACTATGATATAAAATCAATACATCTTCTGTTACATGATAAGGGAGTAAGAGAGGAAGGAACGCAAAGATTATATACACATGTATGTATACATACAATTGTATTCATAGCAAAATGGGGGTGGTCGGGTGGAAATATTCATGATACTACCTGTGAGCAGAGAGGGCTACCTTCAGTCTGCCAGAAACAGGCCGACCTCAGACAGAGATGGCTGGCCACTGCAGCTATGGCCACATTACCACATAATACAGGTCATAATCTACTCTGCATTAGGATCCACTGTGTACCTGATGTTGCAAAGCAGCCCCTGCAGGGGTCAAGACCCAAGAATTAGGCTGGGATGACAGAGGACATGGTGGATTTGAAGTCAGTTAATCTGTACTTTATTTTTTAAAAAGATTTTATTTATTTATTTGAAAGAGAGAGAGAGCATGAGCAGGGTGAATGTCAGGCAGAGGGAGAAGCCGACTTCCCACTGAGCAGGGAGCCAGACATGGAGCTCCATCCCAGGACCCTGAGATCATGACCTGAGCTGAAGGCAGATGCTTAACTGACTGAGCCACCCAGGTGCCCCTTTTAACAGCTTTATTGAAATGCAATTTATATACCGTACAATTCACTCACTTGAAGTGTATAATTTATTGGCTTGTTGTACAGCCATCACCACCATCAGTTCTAGAATAGTCTCATTAGCCCCCAAAGAAGTCCTGCACACCTTAAGTGTCATTTCCAACTTTCGCATCTCTTCAGCCCTAGACAACCATGAATCTACTTCTGTCTCTATAGATTTGCCTATTCTGGACATTTCATATAAATGTGCTCATGCAATATGTGGTCCTCTGCAATTGGCTTCTTTCTTCTAGCCTCATGTTTTTGAGGTTCATCTATGTTGTAGCATCTCAGTACTTCATTCCTTTTTATTGACAAATGACATTTCATTGTATGGATATAAGACTTTATTCATCAGTTGATGGACATTTGGGCTGTTTCCACTTTTTGACTACTACGCTGTGAACATTCGTAATCTAGTTTTTGTGTGAACCTGTCTTTCATTTCTCTTGGGTAGACATGACGCCATTTCTTGAGACCTCTTTCCAAGGGCCCTAGGTCTATATATAAGACCTTGTGCTCCCAAGCAGCTGCTAGGTTTGAAATAAGAATTATCTGCAAAAATGTTACTTCTCTGTCCCCATGTTGCACAATTGCTGCACTTTCCAAGACCGGAAATGGTGCCCCCTCAAACATGGATGTCAGGATTGTACTGCACAGTCCTAAGCAGAAATGCACAGAGTCTGAACAGAGCAGAGCCCTGCTCTGCTTGGGTTCCTAGAACAATCAGTTAGGGTAAATTATACGGAGAGCTCCCTATTATTAACCTTTTTGTTGGAGTGTCAGCCTCTACCCATGCTTTGTAATCCCATGGGCACAGTTAAATTCCCAAGAGAAGTGAGCTACTAGGTGGTTCGTTGGGGCTATCCATTACAGACAAGTCTGCTCCACTCATGTTCTCCTTCCCCAACCCACTGCTGTCCGCTCTTCCCTACCTGAGCCCTTCACTCTCCACTCCCTTGCATGACCTGAGTCTTCACCTCAATTGCCTATATATGGTGTTCCAGCATTTTCTGTTCTCCTAGAAGGAAACAAGATTTCTCAGATCTGGGTAAAAAAGGCCTTCTTTGCTAATACAGGACTGTTTGTTGGGAATAGTTAACATTTGTAAAGGACTATACTTTCTTGATTAGACTTTGAAATGGGAAAGCGAGAAGTTAGGGAACTGGGGACTGAGGAGAACATTTCTGAGTCTGGTTGAATGTGTTCTGATGAAAAGCCATGAGTAACTTTTCAAAGCAATGGTACCATTTAGTAGGAATAATGTCAACAAAGCATAATCTGTTCTACCAGTAGTATTATGGCTAATATTCAACATGCAACCTACCTGATCCAAAATCCTCTCTGTTTTCTTAGGAGAAATATTAGTATATAACTAGGATTCAATAGCATACTAATACCTCATAAAATGCCGTATCATACTAAAGTGAAACTATACAATCATTTTACACAACTGTTGGCTACTTGTTTGCACCTAAGTGCAGATCAATATATCAGAGAAGTGTCACCAAATCAGCAAATGCATATTGAATACGTACTTTGTTGATAACAGTAGACTAGATACTGCAGAATACAGAGAGAGGTATGCCCTTGGACACAATGAGGCCTGCAGAAGGATGTTTACTGCAACATTATTTAAGACCAAAATAATTGAGAAAAAATTCCACATGTCCATAAATAAGAAATGGGTGAAAATATAGTTCATCCAAACTATGAGATCCTGTATAGACTTATTTTTTTAAAAGATTTTATTTATTTACTTAGAGAGAGAGTGCATGTGAGTTGGGGGGGAGGAGCAGTAAGGGAGAGGGAGAGAGAGAATCTCAAGCAGACTCCGCAGTGAGTCAGTCCCACAACCCCAAGATCACGACTTGAGCTGAAATCAGGAGTCAGATACTTAACCAACTGGGCTAATATACCACATACCTAGGCACCTTGCTACTGTGCAGACTTTTAAAAAATTGAGCTTGACATATGTGTACAAACATGGAGAGATGTTACTGAGTAAAAAAATAATGCAGGACAAGACATAGATTATGACATGTAGGTTAAAAAACCACACCCACACTGTGCTGTATATTTGCTAGATTACATATATGTGGAGGCAGAAGCACAGAAATAGATGTAGAAGGACATCCTAAGTGGATAATAATTACTGCATTTCACTCACAGCGAAGGTGAGCGAAGCAGTGGGAATTCTAACCTTGATGCTAATATACCATTTTATTTTACAAGGGGAAAGAATTAGTGTATTCTTAGTGAAATTTAAAACTGACCTAAAACAAAGGACAAAATTTTGAAGAGTAAAATGATGTCTATTTGTAGGAACTAATAAACTAATTTAATAGGTAAGATGTAAGTATTTAAGATATTAAATTATAAACAGTTTAAGTCCCCTAAACCATTTCCAGACAATTAAAAGAAAAGATATGAGGCAAAATATGATCAATATTCAAATAAATGATACAGACAAAAGTGATATAGAATTTGAGAGAATGGAGATAAGAGAATATTCAAACAGACCAGCAAGTTCTAGGACAAGATTTGGTACACTGTAGATAATCAATACTTTCTTTTTTTATTTAATGTAAAAATTTGAATATGTAATACATCTCCATGGTTCAAACTCCAAAGCATAGCGAAGTGTATACAATTAAAATTTGCACTCCTACCCATGTCCCTTGGCCACCCAGTTCATTCCTTTAGGTGCAATCACTGTATTTTTTTCCCAGATGGATATTTAAAGTATATACAGAAAATACAGGTAGACATTCTTCTTCCTCCTCTTCAATGCAAATAGTAGCAAATGATTCTCTCTCCTTCATCTTGTTTTTTCATTTAATAATATATCTTCAAGGATATTCAATATCAGTATATTATATCTATTCTCTTTCTTTTATTTGGAAATACCACAGTTTATTTCAATGGTCCACTATTGGGCATATAGAATATTGGCATTATTTTGCAGGATGATCAATACCTTCTTTAATAACTGAATTGATTCCCAATTGGTGGTGTCCTCATGTTCCACAGTGGAAATCAATATCACATGCTTATTTTGGGGCTTGATCTCATGACCCTGAGACCACGACATGAGCCAAAATTAAAAGCCTGACGCTCAACTGATTGAGCCACCCAGGCGCCCTGCAATGGCCATTTTTAAATTCAATTATGATGTCTAACTCCTTTCTAAATCGAGATCCTCATCACTCGCAGCTTCTGCTGATTTCCCCCATCTTTGGAAAACTATTGAACTGGAGTTTGCAAATTTAACTTCAGAGCCCCACTTGCCTTTTGGTTCTTCTGTTTTTGGTTCAGGTAGTGGTGATCAGCTATGGTCTCATAGATCAAATAGCTACTGGGAACATGGATTAGCATGCTTTTCTGTTCAACTAAGGGAACTAAGGGAAAAATGTTCATAAACCTCTCATTAGGATGCGTACAGTTTCTGTATAATTTTGTGCAAGCTATGATTTTTTTTATTCTTATCCATAAAGTGGAAATATGTACACATAACAGGGGTGTCACATAATACATTAGGTCTGATATTGTGTGTACACAATAAATATAAGTTGACTTTAAATAGTTACTATTTTCTATGTTGGTAATTTTCCAAAAATGTATTTTCCTGGCAGCTATATTCCATGTTCTAACCTGCCCTTTTCATGAAAAAGTTTTTCAGCTTACAACCCACCTTTGTAGTCAAGGAAGATTTTTATAACATGGATGTCCACCATCACCCAGCTCCCTTCCAAACATACTACTGATTTTTAAACAAGACAGATTTTCCTAGATTATGCTATTTTAAAACACTTCATCAGAACCCAACATTTTTTTCTGAGAAAATACAGAATGTGATTTTTACATGATTCATTACTAGAAAACTTTGGATCTTTAAGAGCAGAAGAACAATTTTTTTAGTACCTAACTTTCTGCTAATGAATTAATGATTGAAAATGGGTTCTACACAAGGTGAAGCCTAATGAGGATGAGAAGGCCAGATATTAGATGTCCGCAAGTCAGGACAGGATGGAAATAAACCTCTTATCCAGACTACTAGTATAATTTTTAGGTCTTTTACTCATGGTAATACCCAAACCCTAATAATACAGAATACATTTCACAGAAATGAAGGTGGGAGCAGGGGTAGGAGGGAGACATATTCATGATCCATTCATACTTGTTTTCAAAATTCAGTCTAGTTTGAATAATTTTGACTGTGAACCCCATAGATTTAGGGAAACTTTATTTATTACCACTGGAAGTTCAGGCTTGCAGAAACACCACCACCCTCCATAAGCTGATATGAACCTGGGAGAAGAATATCTGTGCACCAACTTCTGCTTATAGGATTCTGTACTGGGTGATGGGTTAGAATGCTTGGGGTTGACTAGTGAAATACAAATCAAAACTACAATGAGATATAACATCACACCAGTCAGAATGGCTAAATATTTTTTTGGGGGGGGGTAAGTGGGGGAGCGGGCAGAGAGAGAGAGAGAGAGAGAGAGAGAATCCTAAGCAGACTCCACGCCCAGTGCAGAGCCCAGCTTGGGGCTTGATCTCACAACCCTGAGATCATGACCTGAGCTGAAATCAAGAGTTGGACACTTAACTGACTGAGCCACCAAGGTGCTTCCATGATGGCTAAAATTAACAACATAGGAAACAGCAGGTGTTGGTGAGGATGGGGAGAAAGGGGAACCCTCTTACACTGTTGGTGGGACTACAAACTGGTACAGCCACTCTGGAAAACAGTATAGAGTTTCCTCAAAAAGTTAAAGATAGAACTACCCTACCATCCAGCAACTGCACTCCTAGGTATTTACCCAAAGGATACAAAAATTCTAATCTGAAGGAGTACATGCACCCTGATGTTTATAGCAGCATTATGAATGATAGCCAAATTATCATTGAGCCCAAATGTCCATCGACTGATGAATGGATAAAGAAGATATGGTATAGGGGTGCCTGGGTGGCTCAGTTGGTTAAGCGTCTGCCTTTGGCTCAGGTCATGATCTTAGGGTCCTGGGATTGAACCCTGCTTTGTGTTCCCTGCTCAGTGGGGAGTCTGCTTCTCCCTCTCTCTCTCTCAAATAAATAAATAAAATCTTAAAAAAAAGGATGTGGTATGTATACAATGGAATATTAGTCAGCCATCAAAAAGAATGAAATCTTGCCATTTGCAACGATGTGGATGGAGCTAGAGAGTATTATCCCAAGCGAAATAAGTCAGTCAGAGAAAGGCAAATACCATATGATTTCACTCACATGTAGAATTTAAGAGACAAAACAAACAAACATGGGGAGAGAGGAAAACCAAGAAATAGATTCTTAACTATAGAGAACAAACTGATGGTTACCAGAAGGGAGGTGGCTGGGAGGATGGGTTATATAGGTGATGGGGATTAAGTAATGTACTTGTTGTGATGAGCACTGGGTGATGTAAGGAAGTGTGAATCACTGTATTATACACCTGAAACTAATATTACATTGTATGTTAACTAACTGGGATATAAATAAAAACTTGGGAAAAAAAGAGTGCTTTGGGTTGCAAGTGATGGAAATCCAACCCTTAAGCATTTAGTTTAAGCAGAAATGGAGAATTTTTGGAATACAAGTGTTTCTTATATAATTGAAGAAGGATTTATAAATAAAATCTCAGAAAAAGCAAGGAAACATCTGAACTTCAGGAACTATCAGAACCAGGACCTTTTTCTGGATGCTGGATTCTTTTTCATCTGTCATCTGTCATCTCTTCTTGCTGTGTTTCTCCATTCTCTCTCATTGCAGACCAGGGCCCTCCCAAGCATTGCATTCCATAGCTTTTACCCCTGAGAATGCAGAATTCCTGCTCTTGTCTCTGTCAGGCTTGGGTAGAGAACCATCCCTAAGCCAGCAACCTCGGCCAGGGAGATGAAAACACAAAGCACAGGCAAGGCTGCTAGAGACCAGAAAAGAAATGTGTGAGCCAGGCAGACCCCATTTGGTGCCCATCACAGTGAGCTGGTCTTTGGTCTCTCCAGGTGCCCAGGCATCTCTGTATTTCCTGCAAAAAACCCTGTGCACCTGATATACTTCTGTGCTGACCTCCAGGTGCAGAAACCTGTTGGAACTCTGGGTAATACACCCAGAGACCACATACAAATCTTGGACGAAGGGCAAAATATTCTCTTGGCCAAAGGAGAAAGTGTGGGAAGGGTGCAGAGAAATTTCTTGTGCCATGCATCCTAAAGGAATACACATTTCTTAGAGCCAGGGGTGAGCTCAATGAGCACTTTCACATTTTCTTTACCCCTTGAAAAGACATGTCAAACTGCTTAGTTATTCATTTACCTTACTACCTTTGAAAAGACTCATTCCATCTCTCCATCTTTGAGATACTCAACAGAGACACTCACTGGATTTTATATCACAAGTAATTTGTTCTGTTGGATGAAAGTGTTTGCTGAGGCAGCAGATTCCCCTGATCGATTCTTTATTTGTGCATTAAAATATAGTAGGTCTGCTGTTTTAATCCTGGACCAGAAAGGACATAAAAGGCGTTTGATCTCTGGTTCATGATGGAGCTCCTCAGGTCTTGGATAGATTATTGCTGAATAGGTGCCCTTAGCCCAGAATTCCAGCGAGTTCTCCAGGGCCAGAGATAAACTGTGTATCCAGAGATGAAAGGACAGTTGTTTCCCTATAAAGCCTCATAAATCAGTTTCGATATCATTCCTGTTTTTTTTTTTTAATTTTATTTTTTCCTGGCACCACAACATTGGGGCTGTTTGATGCATTTCACTGAAAATATTTGTATAGGGCCCTTTGGTTTTCTTTTGTGATGAAAAGCGTTACCTCAAAAAACGAGCTGATAAACTGAGAGGCAAAGTGAGGTGAACATCCACCCAGCATCGGGCTCTGAGAGTCCAACATCTGATTGTACTTACTGGGGAGGAAACTTAAAAAAAACACAACAACCCAACTTTCATTTCTTGCTTCTTTTATCCTTAAGCTCAGCAATAAACTAACACTCTTTGGTTAAAAAGTCAAGGGAACAGATGTATAATTCTGGTGCTTGAGCATGTATATTTCAAACGGAGCATGTGAATCACGAGAGCGCCTCTCGTGGCTCGGTGGGGAGAGCCTCGGGGAGCGCGCGGGCGTGGCTGTCCTTCACCCCCGCGTTCCGCCCATCCTGGGAAGGAGCCCCTCCTCCTGGCTTGCGGGCTCCGTGGGCTGAACTACGAAGCCTGCAGATCGTCTTCAGGAGGCTGTTCATTTCACAGAGCGGAAATAAGTGGTTGAAGTGCGCATAACTAAAACACCCAAGATTTGGCAGCTAGTGGGTCACAGGCAGATAACTTAGGACAAACATCAGAGGCAGTTTTAGAAGGTAAAGACAGTGTGAGCTCTCCAGTTTTGTCCCAGAAGACCTGGGTTTCCCCACCCAGCCTCTGCTAGTTATGGCAGCCTAGGGAAGGTACTTAGTTTTCTGCTCCAAACACCGGGCATCTCCGTGCCTACATCAGAGGAATGTTGGGTGGGTGAGTAAGAAAATAATGTGTGTAAAATGCTTAGGTCATGTTCCAATGTGGGTGCCTTTTTTTTTTTTTTTTTAAGAACTCATTACATAGGGTACCTGGGTGGCTCAGTCGTTAAGCGTCTGCCTTCAGCTCAGGTCATGATCCCAGGGTCCTGGGGTCGAGTCCCACATCGGGCTCCCTGCTCGGCAAGAAGCCTGCTTCTCCCTCTCCCTCTCCCCCTGCTTGTGTTCCTGCTCTTGCTATCTCTCTCTCTGTCAAATAAATAAATAAAATCTTAAAAAAAAAAAAAAAAGTCTTTAAAAAAAAAAAAAAAAGAACTCATTACATAGGGGCGCCTGGGTGGCTAAAGTGGTTAATAGTCTGCCTTCGGCTCGGGTCATGATCCTGAGGGTCCTGGGATCGAGCCCCGCATCGGGCTTCCTGCTCCGCGAGGAACCTGCTTCTCCCTCTCCCTTTGCCCACCACTCCACCTGCTTGTGTGCGTGCTCTCTCTCTGTCAAATAAATATATAGAATTAAAAAAAAAGAAAAATTAAAATAAAAAGAACTCATTACATAGAAGAAAGATGGTAAAGTATTAAAGTTTCCTTCAAAACTTCTAATTCAAAAGCTGGAAATTGTCTTTGAAGTGATCTGGTTCAACTTCCTCCTATTGAGGTGGGCTGGGGTGCCCATGGGCTGACAGGCAGAGGCGGCTGGAAAAGGTACATGGTTCAGTCCTAGAACAGTGCTGCTAAATCACCCTACTAAATCATTTAGAGTGCTAAATCTTACTCTACTATCAGACTCCTCCAGGGCAGGGTCCCAAAAGGTGTACCACCTGCTATGGTGTCTGGCACTCTGGGATGCTAGATGCATCACCAGAAGAGACTGCTTTTGCTTTGTGCCTCTGCTTCAAGGTCTTTCTGGAGAGTCAACTGGCATAATATTGTGAACTTCTTAATGCATGACACAAGTTGTGAAACAGCTGAATATATGAACTAAACAGAAAAAAAGGGATATTTTAAGGAAAATTTCTTATTGATGTATGAAAATACAGTCCAGATTCATTCTTCAAAATACAGTCCTGATTTGTTCTTCAGCAATTAGAAAATACTTTTTAAAATGCCTACATTACACCTTGGATTAAATCATGTGAAATTAAGTTGAGAATGGAGTTTAAAAGAGTTATGGTTGCCAAACATCCCATAGAGGTATGCTCAAACAAACACATGAGCAAACAATTCTCTTGATATTCCCAAAATTCCTTTAGAAATTAGTAATGGCGGGGCGCCTGGGTGGCTCAGTTGGTTAAGCATCTGCCTTTGGCTCAAGTTATGATCTCAGGGTCCTGGGATGGAGCCCAGCATCGAGCTCCCTGCTCATGCTCCCTCTCCCTCTCTCTCTGTCTCTCTCAAATAAATAAATAAAATCTTAAAAAAAAAAAAGAAATTAGCAATGGTCCATCCCTTTTTCCTAAGAATTAGGGTTTTTTTTTTTTTTAAAGATTTTATTTATTTATTTGAGAGAGCAAGAATGAGAGAGAGAGAGAGAGAGAGAACATGGGGGGGAGGGTCAGAGGGAGAAGCAGACTCCCTGCTGAGCAGGGAACCCAATGTGGGACTTGATCCCAGGACTCCAAGATCATGACCTGAGCCGAAGGCAGTCGCTCAACCAACTGAGCCACCTAGGAGCCCCAAGAATTAGGGTTGAATGAAGACACTTATTCCTCTTCTTAAAAATACCCTTTTGTAGGGTCAGGTTAAGATTCTTGGCCTGGTTGTATGCACAGCCATGCTAACTTTACTCCATTTGCAAATGGAATCCACAGAGGATGCCTTAACCACCATCAGCTCTCCACCATCAGCTCCTCCTACCCCTTCCTGCCACTCAAGGAAGGGTGGCCAGATGAAGCACATGGGTAAATTCTGAAGGCCTGGCACAGGATGGGAGTGATGATCAGGCTTTGACATTCTAAAAAGAGGGAATTCTATAATTCCGTCTTGGAATTAGAACCAGAAAGGAATAGGTAACTCTCTGAGCCGTCTAAAAACTTGGTGCCTTGATAGCATTCAGCATGTTCTCTCTTTTCCTAAACAATTCAACTCTAGCCCCAAACATGCTTACCCAACGTGTGATACAAAAGCCTTTCATTCTGACCGGGTGGGATATTTGTTCCCCCAAATGGTAAGGTAACCCTTCTAAGGAGGCAGTTTAAACAGGCCGCCGTGGACAGTCTTGCCGGTCATATGTAAATGACGTCTTCTGGAGTTGTGCACAACTCTGCAGTGTGGCCTTGTGTCCCTAAGTTTAAATAACTCCTATTATTAGTTGTGTATTTCGCTGGGAGAGGGGCCACACACACAGCCCCACCCCGCACAATTTATAACTGAATTCTTTCTAATCTTGCAAAGTGCTCTCCATAACAGGAGTGCTAGAAAAAATAATGTTTTCCATCTTGCCATCATTCTAGTGATATTTTTAGCACCTCTTAAATACTAGCACTCCAGGCAACTCCTGTCTGACCCGCTCCTTAATCTGGCTCAGTGTGGAATAGAATATAAAAAAGAGGAAAGAAGAAATTTGTGGTAATGAGAGATCACTGGAAATATTTAAAAGCTTGTAAAATACAGATGAACTTCCAACGTGTGATGCTTAGCCAATGTGTAAATCACCATTTTTCAGAGTTCACTGAAGATCCAAAAAATTAGGAGTCAAATCTTTTTTGGCTCATTTCACTCCCCTTCAAAGGAAGGAAATAATAAACTATAAACTGTTAAACTTTATGTTCTTTCAAAGTGTTTTCACGTGTATGATGTCATTTCTTTTTAGCTGAAGGTGCAAACTTCTCAGTTCATAATATCTTATTGTCATTCATCATTGGTCCATGTAACACCCCTCTTGTTTTATTATTTTTTCCCCTTAATCCCCAACCTCTGTTCCCAGTCCCCTCTCCAAACTAATAAGTTTCCAAACTAATGTGTTGATAATGAGTCTTTAAAGATGTGTATGTGCTAGTAAATTATGGAGTGTTGTTTGTGACGTGTTTGTGTTTTTAATTTGTCATTCAATCCTGTTTTTAATATTATGAAGCTATAACCTCAATTTGCTCAATATTTTTAAAATTTTTTTATTGTTATGTTAATCACCATACATTACATCATTAGTTTTTGATGTAGTGTTCCATGATTCATTGTTTGTGCATAACACCCAGTGCTCCATGCAGAACGTGCCCTCTTTAATACCCATCACCAGGCTAACCCATTCTCCCACCCTCCTCCCCTCTAGAACCCTCAGTTTGTTTTTCAGAGTCCATCGTCTCTCACGGTTCATCTCCCCCTCCGATTTCCCCCCCCTTCATTCTTCCCCTCCTGCTATCTTCTTCTTCTTCTTCTTCTTTTTTTTTTTTTAACATATATTGCATTATTTGTTTCAGAGGTACAGATCTGAGATTCAACAGTCTTGCACAATTCACAGCACTTACCAGTTGTTCAATATTTTTAACTCCTGCAAGGTATTCCATAGTGTGCCTCCACTCTATTTTTTTTTTTTTGACAGAGAGAGAGAGACAGTGAGAGAGGGAACACAAGCAGGGGGAGTGGGAGAGGGAGAAGCAGGCTTCCCTGCTGAGCAAGGAGCCCAATGTGGGGCTCGATCCCAGGACCCCGGGATCATGACCTGAGCCGAAGGCAGACGCCAAACGACTGAGCCACCCAGGCGCCCCCCTCCACTCTATTTTGTGGTAAAATATACATAACATAAAATTTACCATTTTGCTATGTTTTAAGTGTAGAGTTCTTTGGCATTAGGTACATCCACATTGTTCTACAGTCATCACCACCATTCTCCCGAACTTTTTCATCTTCCTGACTGAAACTCTGCAACTGTTAAACACGAACTCCCCATTCCCCCTTCTCCTCAGCCCCTGGAAACCACCACTGCATTCACTGTATTTTATTATTCCCCTACTGATGGACGTTTAGGTTGCTCTCAAGTCCCAGGAACACAACATGATCTCATATAGATCCCCTTGGAAGCTGTGCAAGAATTTCTCTGACATAGAGAACCAGAATGGGATTTTGGAGTCACAGAGGATACACAGTTTTCTAGAATGACTATACAGCTTACAATTTCCTCAAAAGTATACCAGAGTTTCCATTTTGCTACATTCTGTCATCTCTGGACTTACCTGCCTTTTAATTTTTTCCATTCTAATAGTCTCATTCTCATTTGAATTTCTTTGTTTACTGAAGAGTCTGGATATTTCTTTTCTTTTTTTTCTTTTTAAAGATTTTATTTATTTGTTTTTTTTTTTTTAAAGATTTTATTTATTTATTTGACAGAGAGAGAGATAGCGAGAGCAGGAACACAAGCAGGGGGAATGGGAGAGGGAGAAGCAGGCTTCCCGCCAAACAGGGAGCCCGATGTGGGACTCGATCCCAGGACCCTGGGATCATGACCTGAGCCGAAGGCAGACGCTTAACGACTGAGCCACCCAGGCGCCCAAAAGATTTTATTTATTTGACAGAGAGAAACACAGCGAAAGAGGGAACACAAGCAGGGGGAGTGGGAGAGGGAGAAGCAGGCTTCCCACCGAGCAGAGAGCCTGATGCAGGGCTCGATCCCAGGACCCTGGGATCATGACCTGAGCTGAAGGCAGATGCTTAACGACGGAGCCACCCAGGTGCCCCTGGATATTTCTTTATATCCTTATTAGTTACTTGAGCTTCCCTTTTGAGAGTTACCTATTCAGTACTTCACTCATTTTAAAATTGGGTTTCCAGGGGCACCTGGGTGACTCAGTCAGTTGAGCGGCTGCCTTCGGCTCAGGTCATGATCTCAGGGTCCTGGGATTAAGTCCTGCATTGGGCTCCCTGCTCAGCAGGGGAGCCTGCTTCTCCCTCTCCCTCTGTCCCTGCTTGTGTGCTCTCTCTCTGTCAAATAAATAAATCAAAACCTTTAAAAATAATAAAATTGGTTTTTTCTTTTTTTTTTTTTTTTTTTTTTTTGCTTATTGATTTTTAAAGAAGTTGTTTGCCTACTCTGGGCGTTGAGTGCTTTGCTGATTTTGTATGTCACAAATGCTTACCCCCGAACTCTCATGTCTTAGCTCCTTTGTCTATGGTGATCTTTATTTTGACAGAATCAAATTCATTAATTTTTCATCTTAGCATTTTATTTTTAAGGTCTTGTTCAGAAGTCCCCCTTCCTCCCCTATTTAAAAAGTATACTGTTTTACACATTTCCTTTAAAATATTTATGTTTCTTTTAGTTTTTTTCATATTTCTTCCACATTTTCTATGTAAGTTTACTTCTCACATTTATGTCAAAATCCATCTGAAGCAAACAAAAAAAATAGTTCCATATAAGTTGTAATGTCCAGACTTAGTTTGCCTCATCATAGTGACCACTTTCCCATCACAATTTACAAACATCCATCCTTTGCCCATTGTTTTATGATACCAACTTTATCTGAGATGGAGTTACCATATACATCTGTGGCCCTACCTCCAAGAACTCTGTTCTTTTCCAGTGGCCCATTTGCCTGTTCCGGATTCAGAACCAGGCTGTTTTTGTGGATTTGTAGTATGTCTCAATGTCTGGTGTGGTGAGTATCCCTTCTTTGTTATCTAGTTCAAAATGGCCTTAGCTATTGGTGGAAGTTTACTTTCCCATATAAATTTTAAGATGTTAATGGAATTCTTTTAAAAATCCCCTTGGAAATTTGATGGGATTGCCTTGAATGTCTAGGTTGGTTTGGAGAGTGCTAACATCATTACTTCTGTAAGTCATTCTCTACATGAATAATTGCATTTTCTCCATTTATTCACTTTCCTTTATGTCCTTTAATGGGATATTTTTAGTGCTTATTCTATAAAGGCTATATGAATTTTTTGTTAATTCCTAAAACATTATCATTTTTGTTACTATCGTAAATGGCATCTTATTTTCTAATTCATTACTACTACTACTACATGCTTTGTCTCTATGTTTTTTGATAATCAAGATAATTTTGTTCTCACTACCACATTGCCTCTCACTCTAAGGAACAAAAGGAAGGGAAGAGAAGGTGGGATCATTATGCATCTGTCCTATGCCAAGGAATCCTAATAGGTTAAAGGGGGAATTGGAGGTTATGGGCAAATTTCAGTGAACAATACTGGAGCTGATAATCTGTGGTTCTCCAGGGCTTCATTGGAAGCAATTGAATTGAGAGGGAAAGAATCCCATTAAAATTGTACAATATTGTGATTGAAAGAGTAACCTATATTTATTGAGTATTTACTATGTGTCAGGCTCTGAGGTAGGCAATTTAAAAGCTGGTCATTTTATTTTTTTTATTTTTTTATTTTTTTTTAAATTTTTTTATTGTTATGTTAATCCCCATACATTACATCATTAATTTTAGATATAGTGTTCCATGATTCATTGTTTGTGCATAACACCCAGTGCTCCATGCAGAACGTGCCCTCCTCAATACCCATCACCAGCCTAACCCATCCTCCCAACCCCCTCCCCTCTAGAACCCTCAGTTTGTTTTTCAGAGTCCATCGTCTCTCATGGTTCTTCTCCCCCTCCGATTTCCCCCCCCTTCATTCTTCCCCTCCTGCTACATTCTTCTTCTTCTTTTTTTCTTTCTTAACATATATTGCATTATTTGTTTCAGAGGTACAGATCTGAGATTCAACAGTCTTGCACAATTCACAGCGAAAAGCTGGTCATTTTAAAGCTGTTACGTTATATCCCTTATGCTTCATAATAATGCTTTGAGATGCACATTCTCCCCCCGCCCCCCATTTTAAAGATGAGGAAACAAATCCTTGAAGAAGTTAACTAACTTGCCCGAATTCTTGCAGTTAGCGAGTGATGGAGTCAATGTTCAAACTCGGGTCTCTTTCCAAAGTGCACGTCTTTGCTACATAGCCTATTGGATTCCTTAAAAGATCTCTAATGATAATATGAAAGAGACACAAAAATGAAAGCCAGTCTGTCATCAGAAACAGAGCAAAACAATTCCATCTCAATATGTTACAAATTTGGGAGAAAGGAAAATGAACTAGAAATGAGCGATTCCAGGACTGGAACAGTGTAGACACAGATGAGCTTTGCAACATGTTACTATGCCAGAAAGTAAAGAAGTCCTCATAAAAAATGATGGGGACCTGTCAAAGGATATGGAAACCAGCTTAAATGGGTCAAATCTGGAAAAAGTTGAGCTTCAAAAGAAATAAGAACATTAATTAATTGTCATCCGTTGAATAAAATAAGAATCCACAAGTCTGTACTGATTATAGATAAATCAAAATAGGGGAGAAAAAAGGCTTCTTCCTTAAGGCAAAAATGCCAACTGATAAACTTGAAGGGAGAGATATAGTTGGAAAAATTGCTATTTTGCAACCATCATAGCAAAGATTGGTTTAGGCTTGAATCATCAATGCATACTAAATCCAGAATGTAAATTGTGATGTGGAGCAGGGTATTTGCATGGTCTTAAAATGTCTCTTCATAGATTATTTACTAGGTGTAAAGGAAGAAAGTAGTAAATACACAGTGCAGAACCAGGACAACACCTTGGCCTAGTAATAAAAGTTAGTATCACCAAGGATGGGCTTGTGTGCCTCTAGATATGATGCTTTGAGGATATATTACATTAGTGTTCTGGCTGAACATATGTAACCAAATCTAATCTCAAGGAAACATCAGCAGAACCCAAACTGAGGAGCATTTTATATAATAGCTGACCTCTACAGTAAGACTAAGGGACTATTTCAGATTTAAAGAGATTAAAAGGACACGAGATATAAAATTCAGTATGGGATCCTTAATGATATCCTGTACTGGAGAAGGAAATGTGATAAAAGGTATAATTGGTACAATCGGCAAAACTGGATTATGGACGGTAGATGAGATAAAAAAAAAGTATTGTATCTGTGTTGAGTTTCCTGACATAGGTACCTATTATAGCATTGTAAAAGAATATTCTTGTTCTAAGAGATATGTGCCAAAATATTAAGGAAAGGGAGCATTCTCCAGTGGGTCAGAAAAGACATTAAGTAAAGATGTGTATATAGGTAGAAGAATGAGAAAGCCAATGTGGCAATAGGGTGAAAGTTTATGAACCTGAGTAAAGGCAACATGGAAGTTCTCTGTATGATTTTTACATCTTTTTCGTAAGTATGACATTACTTCAGAATTGAAAATAAATGGGGGGAAATTAGTAAGTATGGCCCTTTGTCAAAAACACTGACAGATTTTGGCAACCAACTTTTAACCCATGCTACCTCTGGTTTTCCAAAAGAATGGATTAATAGCACTCCTGAAGGGCTTATTTGTCCCCAAGACGGACTCCTTAGGAACAGAGACCTCCTTGTTGGTTTAACTGCCTTCTCTTGTTTGTAAGTTTAGAAACATTATTATAAGGAAATGACGCATTTGTTGGTGAATAGAGGGTTTTATCTTTACCTTTACTCACAATGGTATCTACCAAACCTAACAGTTTCAACCTTGCTAAGACTTTGTTTCTCAACTTGATGTTTTTATAACAATAATCTTTAAGAAATTACCTTTTGGGGGCACCTGGGTGGCTCAGTCGTTAAGTGTCTGCCCTCGGCTCAGGTCATGATCCCAGGGTCCTGGGATTGAGTCGGCGGGAAGCCTGCTTCTCCCTCTCCCACTCCCCCTGCTTGTGTTCCCTCTCTCGCTGTGTCTGTCTCTGTCAAATAAATAAATAAAATCTTAAAAAAAAAGAAATTACCTTTTGGGATGTGGTTTAAGTGGTATCAAGGAAGTCACCCTGACTATGTTATCTCTAACACTTTGCTTATCAGAAGTGAATAGGAGTTTTATAAGTTGAGTTGTATTTCTCTTTTTTCCCTTTAAAATACATTTAAAAATGGTGATAAAATACACATAACATAAAATACACATAACATAAAAAACCTTAACAATTTTTAAGTGTCCAGCTCACTGACATTAAGTGCATTCAGAATGTGTTACCATCATCACCATTTACCCATAAGAATTCTTTTTATCTTGAAAAATTGAAACTCTGTACCTATTAAACAGTAACTCCCTACTTCCCTCTCCCCCAGGCCCTGGCAACCACCATTCTATTTTTTGTCTCTATGAATTTGACTATTCTGGGTACTGCATATAAATGGAATCATACTGTATTTGCCCTTTTGTGACTGGTTTATTTCACTTAGCAAATTGTCCTCAAGATTCCTTCATGGTGTAGCATGTGTCAACTTTTTTCCTTTTCAAGGCTGAACAATATTCCACTATATATATATGCCACATTTTGTTCATGCATTCATCTGTTGATGGAAACGTGGGTTGTGTTCACCTTTTGGCTATTGGGAATAATGCTGGTATGTACATTGGTGTGCACACATCTGTTCAAGTCCCTGTTTGCAATTCTTTTGAGTATATATCTAGAGGAGGAATTGCTGGATCATATAGTAATTCCATTTTTAATTTTTTTAGGAACTACCATACTGTTTTCTATAGCACCTACACCATTGTACATTCCCATCAGCAGTGCACAAGAGCTCCAATTTCTCCACATCCTTCTGTACCACTTGTTATTTTGTTTTGTTTTGTTTGCTAGCATTCATCCTAATGGGTGTGAGGTGGTATCTCCATGGTGATTTGAGTTGTAGTTTTTTAAAATTCCCTTGAGAAGGACAAACAAAAATGTTATCAGATGTAAATACTCTACAGTGAATTAGTTCGTAAGATTTTCTCTTTTTTCCCCAAAATAACAGCTCCCCCTAGAATGAGACAGTTAACAAGTGTGTCTGAATGGAACATACTTGTATGCGGTAAAAACAGCTCTGAGCTTAGAGTCAAAAGGCCTGTCTCCAACACATTACAGGGAGGCCTTTGATAAGTCAGTAAAACCCACAAAAGCTTCAATTCCTTTTTCTGAAAAATGTGCATAATACCCCACAGCAGTGGTTCTCAAACTTGAGCACACATCTGAATCACATGGAGAGTTTGATAAGGCAGAGATTACTGCACCTGCCCTTAAATTTTCGGATTCAGTGGATCTTGGGCATGTCCCAAGAATTTGCATTTCTACCGGTGATGCTGATGTTGCTAGACCAAGGGCCACATTTTGAAAATTACTGCTCTAAGGACTTGTTTTAGGGTTGAGATAATGTAAGTAAAATAAATTTCTACAATTGTTAGATATTGTGAAATGCCAGAGATTAATTTAATCATGTGAGGATAGAATGGTCTCCTAAAATAGGCAGTAGAATCTAATAGAGGGGTACTTTTCAGGACTGCACTAAAATCTTTGAGACTTGAGCATTCAGAGAAGTGGGCCAGTGAGAAGAGATATCACAAAGAAGGAGATGGACTTCAGAAGTGAAGCTGGGAAGGTGTCAAAAAGTTTTTTTATCTAATGTACAAGCTGGGCAATGACCAGTTCTAGCTTCTTTTTGAGGCTTTTCTAGCTTCCTTGGCTGCACAGAAGAAAAACTCTATGAATGGACATAATATCTGCTTAAAAAATTACAGGTTTACTTTTTTCTCAAGCAACAGGAAACCTAGAGATAGAAAGTTACTGGTATTGATTCTGTGGCTCAAGGATTGCAGTACTGAGATCTGCAGTTTTCTTGCCCTTTTCTGTCATGTGCACAATATAGCTGCTACGGGTCCAGCCGTTATATCTGCTTTACACACTGGTGTAAATGGAAGAAGACAAGGAGGAAGGTCAGTCTATGTCAGAAAAGCAAAACTTTCCCAGAAAATTTCAGCAGGTTTCTGTTTATACCTCAATGTACAGAGCTGTCCCTTAGCCCTTCATAGCTTCAAGCATGGCTGAGAAATGTTTCAGTTGGGTATATTGCTACCCCAAACTAAATTAGGATTTTGTTAGTAAGGTGGAATGTGTCTGCTCCAGCTTCTAAATTTGTTCTGCCTCTAGTGATTTCAGGGAAAGGTAGTGAGGCCACCATGGGCAAAACTGTTAGTCTGTGTTCTTTTAGTCTTCTTATAGAACTCAATGGTCTTTCTTGTGGTTTTTGTCATTATTATTTTAATGTGTGTGGCAGACTGAAACTTGAGATTGCTTTCACTCACTTTGGCTCAGTTGTTTCTCTGAGTCACTTTGGGAGGTCCTTTCTGCTGTTTATATGTATGAGGAGAGTGGCTTGCTTTCCCCTTGTATCTCTTGAGCATCCACTTTACCTCTAAGTTTCTGTAGCCTGTCATCACACTTTGGCCTCTCCCAGAGAAGAGCATACTTTCTAAAATTTCCTAGTGAAAATTCTAGTTTCTTCTATATCCCATTGCCCCTGGGAACTATGTGGTGACCAAGCTAATCAGATGGACTGATTCATGCAAAAGACACAGTAAGAGGTTAATCCTGAAAGTGAACTTTTGCTGTCATTGTATGGACAAGTTTTGCAGTCTGTTCTCATTAACCAGAGGTTAATGTTTTCTTAGTCTGCGAATCCACTGGCCAGGATGTGGAAGTATTAATGAAGTCCAGCTCATATGTTCTTGAGAATCTCCTTGGAAATGTGCTCTGTAAACATGAAATAGTATACTTATTTGTGGTTTTTCTTTTTCATTTTTTTCTTGTGAGCCTGAGTGGGGAGGAAGTAGAGAAAGAAATGTCTTACCAGGAAGTTAACATTTAATGTCTTTTTTTTTTTTTTTTTTTTTAAAGATTTTATTTATTTATTTGAGAGAGAGAGAATGAGAGAGAGAGCACATGAGAGGGGGGAGGGTCAGAGGGAGGAGCAGACTCCCTGCAGAGCAGGGAGCCCGATGCGGGACTCGATCCCGGGACTCCAGGATCATGACCTGAGCCGAAGGCAGTCGCTTAACCAACTGAGCCACCCAGGCGCCCAACATTTAATGTCTTTTTGAAGAAATGAATATTCAGGGAGACTTGAAAGAGGAAAAAGTGTAGCTGGGCCAACAGACTGGTGGCAGGCATCAGCATCATGGGGAAGACAGTGGGAAGAAGGGAAGAAAAGAAGGAAATATAGGCAGTGCCAGTGAGCGAGACTAGGCAGGTGAGCTAGGAGTGGGAGGAAATGAGTGCTGACAGTGATAGTCTCTAAAGATGGTAGAATGGCACGGAGCAGAAAGAGGCCAGCTCTAGGTGCTGTGGTCCAGGCACGAGAGCAGAGAAGGAGACAGAGGTAGACTGACTTGTGGGAAGCACGGAGCTCCTGAGAAAGTCGGAGCCTGGGAAGAAGTGAGCCACCATAGATCACTTTACTCCATTTGAATCCAATTCAGCAAACATTTATTGTCATAGGTAGAATAATCCCTATGCACGCTCCTCAACCCACATTTTTTCTCTATGTCCTAATCCCCAGAGCCTGTAAATATGTTACTTTATACTTTGCTGATGTAATTAGATTAATGATGTGGACGCGGGGAGAGTATTTTGGATTACCCACGTGGACCCAGAGCACACAGAGTCCTTATAAGGACGAGCACCAGACTTGCGAGAGCGGGAGACCCGCGAGGCTCGCGAGAGCTTTGGAATTGGAGCTGTGGCCACAAGGCTAGGAATGCGGTTGACTTGCAGAAACTAAAAGGGAAAGAGGACAGATTGTTTCTACGGCCTATAGAAGGAAGGCAGCCTACACTACACCTTGATGTTAGCCCAGTGAAAACCATTTTGGATGGCCTTCAGAACTGTAAGACAATTATTCATTGTTCAAAGCCATAAAGCTTGGGTAGTTCTCAACAGTAGTAGTAGTAACTCTGACATGTTGAACAAACACCAAACGTGCTGATGATGGGGGAATACAAAGATGAATAAGATACTGATGCTTGCCTTTAGGTGATTACCAGTTCAGTGGTCCAAGTCCGTGATCCTCAAACTTGATGTGCACAGAAATCACCTGGGGAATCTCCCTATGATCACCTAGGTCCCAGGGGGCCCTGAGGGGCGTCAGTGCTGTTGCTATGGGGACCACGCTCTGGTCCAGGCTCGAAGTGTGTTCTAGGGGCTGGGCAACCAAAAACAGCAAAGCTTTTTAGTTGTCATGATGGAGAAATTGATCCTGGTGTTGGACATAGGAAATGGCTGAAATAATTATTTGACATAAGATTTGAAACTTGGGGCTCCAAACTTTTTTTTAAAGAATTACTGTGATAACCTGTAAGATGAAACCCGTGAATGCAGTGGGTAACTTATAAAGCACTGTGCACAAATGCGAGTCATCTCTCTAGATGTCAGATGAGAGCAGATTTGGCCAGAGAATACAAATGTTATTCCAGACTCCTACTTTTCCTTGCTAAACAGGAGTAAAGGAAAGAGTATTTAGGTGAAAAAACATCGCAGTGTTCCAGTCCTTTGTTTTGCTACACTTCTAATACATGGAGTGGAACAATTGAAAGCAAAACAAACTTACAGAGAATAGAATAAGTCACCTGTATCTTCACATTTCAGATATAGCCAGGAACTAGAGCTTTTCCAGGAGCAGGCGTTGATTTGTGTTTCTGCGGAGTCTTTGCAGACTCTTGTCTCCCTTCAGTATTATAGAAAAGCCTAACTGTATGCTCTTGCACTGGGCACTGTTATTGATACTCCATAACTATATCGTCTATAATAATTCCAGTCGCACCAGGGAACCCTTTTCCATAAAGCAGTAGTTCTCAACTGGGCGTAATTTTGCCTTCCAGGAACATTTCACAATGTCTGGAGACAGTTTTTTATTGTCATGACTGGGGTGTGGGTTGCTACTGGCATCTAGTGGGGATTGGCCAGGGACGCTGCTAAACATGATTCAGTATATAGGACGGCACTGTTAACCAAAATGATCTGGCCCGAAACATCCATAGTGCCAAGTTTGAGAAACTTGGCTATAGAGCAGTGGCTTCTAATGTTTATTGGTCATCAAAGTCACCTGGAAGGCTTGTTAAATCAAAGATTGCCCTCTGCCAGATTTCTGATTTAGTAGGTCTGGGAGGAGTCTGAGCATTTGCATTTTTTATTGCTTTTTTAAAAAATTTTATTATGTTATGTTAATCACCATACATTACATCATTAGTTTTTGATGTAGTGTTCCATGATTCATTGTTTGCGTATAACACCCAGTGCTCCATTCCCAGTGCCCTCCTTAACACCCGTCACCAGGCTAGCCCATCCCCCCACCCGCCTCCCCTCTAGAACCCTCAGTTTGTTTCTCAGAGTCCATAGTCTCTCATGGTTCTTCTCCCGCTCCGATTTCCCCCTCTTCATTTTTCCCTTCCTACTATCTTCTTCTTCTTTTTTTTTTTTTTTAACATATAATGTCTTATTTGTTTCAGAGGTACAGGTCTGTGATTCATTAGTCTTACACAATTCGTAGCGCTCACCATAGCACATCCCCTCCCCAATGTCTATCACCCAGCCACCCCATCCCTCCCACCCCCCTCCACTCCAGCAACCCTCAGTTGGTTTCCTGAGATTAAGAATTCCTCATATCACATTTGCATTTCTAACAAGTTTTCAGATGATGCTGGTGCTGCTGGTCTGGGAACCACACTTTGAGAACAGTTGCTGTAGGGTTTAACAACTACACAACTGTAATTGGTCTCATATAAAGTATTTCCTCCATAATTTGTGTCCTCACTCATATTTAGTTAGGCTTATCATATTTCTGGTATGTTGCAAACGTCTCTTGGGAATAGGCCAGGTCTCCCCCTTCCTTTGGCGTTTTCTGGGATGTTAAGAACAGGCTTCTCATTACTGTGGACCAGATGGTTTCATTTGGCTCTGTGGACTTGGCACCATATAAATGGCTCCAAGGACATATGAGTGAATTGTTGGCTTGAGGGAGAGAGGGGAGAGATGGGGCTGTCTTACTGGTGTTGGAGTCAGGTTAACTTTTTACTGTCTTCATACCAGCACACCCTAAAGAGGGGAGATTTATGCCTATGTCCCTGGGTTCATCTCTTTTCCAAGGATTGTTTCTCCCACCCTGTCATCACCTGTCCATTCAGCCTGGGGGCAGAGCTGACCCACCTCTGATACACATTATATTCAGACCTCGGATAGAGGTGGGCCTATATTCAACACAGGGAAAACTGAGGCACTGTTGGGAATGAAAGAGGGGAGGCCAGACCCAGGCATGGGTTGGGCCCAGAAGGGCCCAGAACCTAGGGCAGAAACCAAGGAACACATTGACTCTGGGGCTCAAAATGAGGCAGGAGGTCAGAAAGATTGGGAAACACTGTGGATGAGGTGCCCAGGAATGGGAGAGTTCACAGCTCAAGTGAGGCCTGTCTTTGGAGCCTCTTAGGACTTCTTCTGGGTCGGTGAAAAAAACAGGTGCCTGTCTTTAAATGCTAAAATGGTTAACTGGCTGATGGGGCCGACTTTAGGGCATAAGTAGAACAACTAATGTTTTCTAGGTGGGGGAGGGAGAAGGGCTCACAGAGCACTGCAAAGGTACTGCTAATCCTCCTTTCCTGACGCTGAATACTAGTATTTAATTTATTGGTATTCTAGTATTTAAAATAATTTACATTTGATAATATTTGATGTGTAACTACTAAAGATAAGAGATGACATTAATCACGCGTCTACTGTTCCTCTCAGTAGTGCTGCAAGGTAACTTTCCCCCTTTCTCAGAAATAAGGCAGTGGAAGCTAGGAGAAGTCCTTTGCCCAAGTTCGTGTAGAGCTGGAGTTTACACCCAGTCCCTTCTGCGCAGACCTGCTCTCCTTTCACTGAAACGTGAGGCAGTTTGGGTCACGGGTTGTCTCCAGGGTTCCTGCTGATCATTCTGGAGTTCTCCCTCCATGCAGGGGGTCACCCTGTCACCTAATAACGGGTTGTCACAACTCTGTTCTACCTCGATAAAATTTAGCCACCTCTTTAGGAAAGGTTTTTTTTTTTTTTTTTTTGTGTGTGTGTGTTTGTTTTTTGTTTCCCTTCAAATATGAAAAAATTCTCAAACCATTCACTTCCTCCTAACTTGCAAATTTGGAGGAGGGAGAGTGGATTTTGGCAGCCCTGAAAATTAAACTTGGTAGTATGATATGTCACCCTTCTAATCGACATGACTATCCCTGATGAAAACAAGCTGCAGTGCACACAGAAACACCCCCCGCCAATTCATTGGCCTGCATCTGGCCATATTGAAGTCCCCTCTTCACCTTTGTGAGTGAGACTCGCACCAGAGTTTCCCATAAAACCCTGCTGTATCACTCAAGAGCGTTCTGCCCTCATCCACACGACTGGAGTAGAGTCTGAGTGGTACTGTAAAACCAAGTTTATAGCACTGATGAGTCACGGAGGAGAGGTCTGGGCAGCAGCTGGAGCCAGCCACAGAACCGGAGAGGTAGAAGGTGGAGCCCACGGTTTAGGGGTCACAAGGGCCTAGGAGTCGTGGATGGATATACATCAGGTCACCTTGGAGGGAGGTCACAGCATCCTAAAAAATCAAGAACAAAGTGGCTAGCCCAATCTAGTAGTTTTTACAGGACAAATACTGATAGAAAACCAGGGCTGTCATTTCGCTGAAGCCAAACAAGAGATGTGTGATAGTTCTTCCTTCTGAAATCCAAAAGTTGGGATGTAAACCTTCTCAGATGTTGGTTTTAATAGGGGATTTTAAGTATGTTCTCAAATACTTTGTCATTGTCTCAGTTAATATCAGAGTAACTTAGAACCGTCAGGCCCGCCTTGTAGCCCGCTTAGCCTGGAGTCGTTCTGCTGCGGAGAGAAGTCAGTGGTTGCAGCTGGGTCTCCAGATGTGAGCCTGTGCGTGCTTCCCAGGCCACTTCCCTCTCCGCAGTGCCCACTAGGTGACGCCTGTGGATGGAATAGGCTTTGCAGAGTACAGGCAGGCTGCCTCTGTTCTTCACGTCCCAGGCCCACATCTTGCTGAGAAGATGCCGAAATGGCAAGATCCTGAAGAAATGACTCTGTGCCGAATGCTCAGAGAAAGGGCATGTGAGGATCTCAGTCAGCCTCCTCTCTTGGGACGGGAACCTGATGTCTCTGCTTAGCATATGTGATGGCCTAATTACAAAACGAGGAAAACAGCCCCAAACCCTGCATAACCCAAATAGCTGTAGACTTCTGGGCAGGTTTATGACTGCTTTACAAGGGCAAACAGTTCTCCCAACTAAGGTGATTTGCCATGGTCTCAGTGTGGTAAGCTTAATATGTGAGCCTTCTGGAAGGAGGATTGGAGGCAGGTGTGAGGATTTTTTTTTTTTTTAAACTGTACCAGTTGTTCCTATACTGAAGGAGGCATCAGAATCCATTGGAGGTGTTGTTAAGGCATGGATTTTTAGGCTCCACTCAGAGGTCCTGATTTAGAAGTCTTGGGTGAGGTCTGAGAATTTGCATTTCTACAAGTTCCCAGGTTCCCATGTTAATGCTGGTTTGGGAAACCTCACATAGAGAACCCCTGTATGACTGCATTGTTGAAAGTATGTGGTTGAGGGGCCCCTGGGTGGCTCAATTAAGTGTCTGACTCTTGATTTTGGCTCAGGTCATTATCTCTGCGTGCTGGGATAGAGCCCTGGCCGCACACTCAGCGGGGAGTCTGCTTGAGATTCTCTCTTTCCCTCCCCCTCTGCCCCTTCCCTCCCTCTAAAATAAATAAATAAATCTTAAAGAAAAAAGTATGTGGGTGAGAAAAATGTGTGGACAGAGGGATGGGGGCTGGGGGATAACAAACTTAGGGATCAGCGTAAAGAGATTTCCTTGACCTATCACAAAGCCACGTCCCCCTCGTGTGGCTTTTCAGACACAGTGCGCGTCAACGACGCATGATGCTTTTATTTGATAAATCGACCAGGCAGGGATAAGTTAAATCTCATGGCAAGTCGGGGACAAATAAGCAGGCACCCGGGCCATTGCTGGAGATACATTGAGGTGATGTATTTAAGTTTGCTTGATTGTTTTTCTGGTAGGGAAATGAAATGTTCTCTCTGTACCGCAGGTGTTCAGGTGCTTTTTTTAATGGCTAAATATTTAAAGTGACAGTCAAGTCAAGGTGAAGAAGGTTATGTGAGAGTACATTCATAGCCGGCGGTTTCTGAACGTCCTAATTGAAACTCTTTTTGAAACTCTTTGGGTAAGAGTGGGTACATTGGGGTATACGAAAATAATCCCATTACACCCCAGACTACTTCTGAAGTGTGTGTTAGCGTTGCCCAAAGCATCCTCATGCGGCATAGCCTCTTCGTACAGATTTTTGAATGTTTATATATATTTTTTCTAAACTAACTGTTCTGTGCAGTACAAGATAGGTTAGTTTGATCTCCATTCCACAAGTGAGGACTGTGCTCCAGGACAGTTAATTATCAGCCAAAAGTTACGGGGTTTAGCATCCAAACTGAAAACAAGAAGTCCTAGACTTGAGGTTCCAGGCTCCATCTCCAGTTTCCACTCCTGCCTTTCCACCTGGACTCCTGTTAAAGCGATTCTTAGGGAAACTTCCACTGAGTTTGCACTAGCTGTGTCTTATCCCCAGTTAAAAAATTGGGGTACCCTTGGGATCTTTTATTTCCCTCCCATACTGAAATATTCAGCCCTCAGGTTGATAGCAAGGCAGGCAGGCATTTTCCTCTCTATCTTTCACATAATGACTGTGAAATCCTTTCCACAAGAACATAGAGGTTTTGTTCTGTTCTGTTTCCAATTTCAGAACAATAAGTTTCTAATGCACCACCACCCACCGGAAAAAGAGCACACAGTGACTGACAAGGTGAGGTCTTTGTTTGGTAGTATTTCAAATCTTGGGCTTTCTGAAATCCCTAACACTCTGGTTATAAATCACTAAAAGGTGGATGTTCTCTAAAATGAATTTTGCATGAAATGTTAGCCAGAGTCTAGGGGACAGCTACAATATTTACGACTGGTGGTATTTCTTAGGGGAGGTAAAAGAAAATGAAGCCAATATAGTTTAGCTTAGTACTGGGGGCAGGGAAGAAAGGCAAGATAGAAATTAGAAGATAGAAATTTCTTTCATTCACCCAGGTATTTTGTTTCTGCCATTTTCAGTGCAAATAAAATCTGCAGTGCTCAAAGCAAGGCGTTCAGGAGTGTGATCCATATGGGAAAAGCACAGATTAGAAGACTGGGCAGCTGTGTAAAAGGAAAATAAACCCACACAACTACGGGAATGTACTTGTTTGTAGGCAAATTGTTTTACTCTATTTCTGAAAGACCATTTGACCCTAGTTACAGCTTTTGGTCTTAGGCCTTCAAAAGCAAAGTGCTCAGTTTGTTTGGGGGAGGAAATATTGCAGAGCTAAGGCGACAGCCACCTGTCCCCCTTCACTGACAGGAAAACACAAAACATCTCTGCCTGCCATTTGAGGACCTCTAAGTCTGACACTAACTTACATTTTCAACCTTTTCAACTACTGGTCTTCCTTGCTAATTGCCTGCTAGTTTCATGGGTCCCTTGGGTATTCTGTCTTGTGTCTCTACTTGAAAACTCTGCATAAGACACATTCTCTTCCTTTGTCTCTGTCCAAGTGGTTCTTGTCCATTAAAAAAAACTTAAGGGAGATTACTCATGCTCTTAGCTTAGGCGGCTATAACAAATCTTACAGACTGAGTGACTCAAACAACAAACATTTATTTCTCCCAGTTCTGGAGGCTGGAAGATCAGATTCTGTTCCTGGTGAGAGCTCTCCTGGCTGGCAGAGGGCAGTTTTTTTCTGTGTCCTCACATGGCAGAGAGAACATGCACACTCTGATAACCCTTCTGAGAAGGGCACTGATCCCATGTTGAAAGCCTCACTCTCATGACCTCATCTAAACCTAAGTCCTTCCCAAGGCTCCACCTTCAGATACTATAATGGGGGTTAGGGCTTTGGTATATGAATTTTGAGGGAACACACAGAGTCCATAACACTCAGATACCATACAATTTTCCAATTTAAAGGGTATAATTCATTTTTTTAGTATAGTCAGTGTATAATTGTATCACCACAATTTAAGTTGAGAATGTTTTCATCACCCCAAAAAGAAACTCCATACCCATTAGCAAGCTATCTCTAAATCTATCTATATAAGTTATATACTTCTCTATGGATTAGCCTATTTAGGATATTTCATAAGAATGGAATTATACAGTATATGGCCTTTTGTGAGTGGCTTCTTTCACCCAGCATAATGTTGTGAAGGTTTGTCCAAACTGTAGCATGTGTTGGCACTTCATTCCTTTCCATTGCCAGATATTCCGTTGCATGCATGTACCACATTTTGTGTATCCATTCATCAGGTGGTAGATACTTGGGTTGTGCCTATCTTTTGGCTATTGTTAATACTCCTATAAACATTATATAAACAAAGTATAATAACTCCTGGGCACCGGGGTGGCTCAGTTGGTTAAGCATCTGCGTTCGGCTCAGGTCATGAACCCAGGGTTCTGGGATTGAGCCCCGCATCGGGCTCCCTGCTCAGTGGGGAGCCTGCTTCTCCCTCTCCCTCTGCCCCTCCCCCTGCTTGTGCTGTCTCTTTCTCTCAAATAAATAAAATCTTTAAAAAATATATAATACTCCTATAAACATCATATAAACAAAAACATACAAGTTTTTGTATGGACATATGTTTTCATGTCTCTTGGATGTATACCTGGGAGTGAAATTGTTGAGTCACATGGTGACTCTTTTTAATCATTTGAAGAACTGCCAGATTGTTTTTCAACTTGACTGTGTCGTTTTATCCTCCCATTAACAATGGGGGTTTTAATTTCTTTGTATCTTTGCTGACATATTCTACTGTTGTGTTTTTTTAAATTTTATCATCCTAATAGGTGTGATGTGGTTTTGATTTATATTACCCTTAAAAACTAATGAAATGACCAATTAAAGTATTTTCTAATTGGATGTTTTATTTGTATGGTGTGAGATGAGGGTCCAACTTCATTCTCTTTCATGTTATCTCTGTACTATTATCCTTTCTCTGTTGAATTCACGTGGCACTCTTATTTAAGATCAGTTGACCATAAACGTGAGCACTTATTTCTGGACTATGAATTCTGTTCCACTGAACAGACACATTGTCCTTGCACTAGCACCACACTGATTATTGTAGCTTGGTAGTAAGTTTTGAAATTGGTAAGTCTGAGTCTCCCAACTTTGTTCTTATTCAAGATTCTTTTGGCTATCTAGGTGCCTTGCATTTCTAGATGAATTTTAGAATCAGTTGTGGGTTTCTGCAAAGAAGCCAGCTGGAATTTCGGTAGAGATTGTGTTGAGTTCATACATAAATTTGGAGAGTATTTCTATCGTAACAATATTAAGTCTTCTAATCTTAATTGCCTTTCCCTTTATTTATGTCTTCTTAAATTTCCTTCAACAGTGGTGAAGTTTTAAGAATATACGTTGTGTACTTTTTTGATTAAATTTATTGAGTGTCTCATGGGGCGCCTGGGTGGCTCAGTCGTTAAGTGTCTGCCTTCGGCTCAGGTCATGATCCCAGGGTCCTGGGATCGAGCCCCACATTGGGCTCCCTGCTTGGCGGGGAGTCTGCTTCTCCCTCTCTCCCTTCCCCTGCTTGTGTTCCTGCTCTCGCTATCTCTCTCTCTCTGTCAAATAAATAAATAAAATCTTCAAAAAAATTTTATTAACTGTCTTTATTATCTTTGATACTGGTGTAAATGGAATTATTTTCTTTCATGTTTGGTTTGCTTATTGCTTCTGTGTTGAATTGTAGAAATACAATTGATTTTTATATGTTAATCTTGTATCCTGCAAACTTGCTGAACTCATTCATTAGTTCTAATAGATTTTTAGTGGCTTATATAGGATTTTTCTGCCCATAAGATCATGTCCTCTATGAATACAGATAGTTAAATTTTTTCCTTTCCAATATGGATGCCTTTTATTTCATTTTATTGTTTAATTACCTTGGCTAGAATTTCCAGTACAGTGTTGAATAGAAGTTCTTCACCATTTTGTCTTGATCTTAATCTTAGGGGGAAAATGTCCAGTCTTTCACCATTAAGTATGAATAAGTAAGTAAAAATGATAGGGTTTTTGGGTTTTTTTGTTTATTTTTCGGTAGATCCCCTTTATCAGGTTGAGGAAGTTCCCTTATATTTCTGATTTGTTTACTGTTTTCAATATGAAGGTATTTTGAATTTTGTCAGTGCTTTTTCTGCATCTGTTGAGATGATCATTTTTTTCTTTATTGATTGTGGTGGTATATTAATTTTGAATGTTAAACAATCCTGTACTGATGGGCTAAATCCCACTTGATCGTTGTATATAATCCTTTTTGTACATTGGATTCATTTTGCTAGTATTTTGTTGAAGATTTTTATGTCTATATTCATGAGGAATATTGGCCTGAAGTTTTCTTCTTTGTGGTATCTTTGGTATTGGTTTTGGTATCTGGGTACACTGGCTGTGTAGACTGAGCCGGTCAGTGTTCCCTCTTACTGTGTTTTAGAAGGTCTTTTGAAGGATTAGTATAGATACTTAAATATTTGATAGATTCATCAGTGAAGCCATCTGGATCTGGGCTTTTCTTTGTGGGTTGTTTTAAAATTAATAATTCACACTCCTCACATTTTCTGATTCTTTTTTTTTAAGAGATTTTATTTATTTATTTGACAGAGAGAGACACAGCGAGAGAGGGAACACAAGCAGGGGGAGTGGGAAAGGGAGAAGCAGGCCTCCCGCGGAGCAGGGAGCCCGATGCGGGGCTCGATCCCAGGACCCTGGGATCATGACCTGAGCTGATGGCAGACGCTTAACGACTGAGCCACCCAGGCGCCCCACATTTTCTGATTCTGGATAAAGTTTCAGGAGTTGGGATCTTTGCAGGAATTTGTCCATTTTATCTAAGTTGTTTAGTTTGTTGGGATACAGTTCATAGCATTCTCTTAATTCCTCTTTATTTTTGTCAGTAATGCTTTTGCCTCTTTCATTTCTAATTTTAGTACTTTAAGTCTTTTTTCTTGGTCAGTCTAGCTCAAGGGTTGTAAAATCTGTTCTTTGCAAATATCTTTCAATGTCATTGATCTTTCTCTATTTTTAAAATTCTTTACTCATTTCTAAACTAGTCTTTATTTTATTCATTCTACTGAATTGGGGTTTAGTTTGCTCTACTTCCAGTTTCTTGAGGAGGCAGCTAACACTGTTGATTTGAGGGCTTTTTTTTTTTTTAATATAGTCTGCTACAACTATGTATTTCCCCTTAAACACGACTCTACCAATGTCCAATACATTTTGGTATGTTTTATCTTTGTTTCCTTTCATCTCAAAATATTTTCTACTTTCTCTTGTGGTTTCTTCTTTGAACCATTGTTGATTTTAGGAGTGTGGTGTTATATTACCGTATTTGTGAATTTCTCAAACTTCTTTTTTTTGTTGATTTCTAATTCCATTGTGGTTAGAGTAGATATTTTGTATGATTTTAGTCCTTTGAAAATTATTGAAGCCTGCTTTATGAATTCGTACATTGTTCCAGGTACACTTGAGAATGATGTGTGTTCTGGGGTTGTTGGTGTATGCTGTGGGCGTCTCCAGATGGCTGTGGTCTAGGTGCTTTATAATGACCTGAAAGTCTTCTTCCACTTTGATATTCATATTACTTGTTCCATACATTACTGAAAGGGAAGTATTGAAATCTTCAATTCTTACTGTTTTGTTTTCTGCTTCTCTCTTCATTTCTGTCTTTTGTGTGTAGTTTTTGGGTCTTTTAGGTCCACATATATTTATAATTGTTATATTTTCCTGATGGATTAACTCTTACTTTGAAATGTTTTTATCTCTAATAAATTTGTTTTAAAGTCCACTTTGTCTGATATGAGTATATCTACTCCAGTCCTCTTATGATTTCTATTTACATGGTATATCTTTTTCCATTATTTAACTTTCATCCTATTTGTATTTTTGAAAGTAATGTGCATCTCCTATAGACATCCTATTTGGGTTATGATTTTTTGCCCCTAATCTGGTATTTTCTGCCTTTTGATTAGACAGTTTAGTTCAATTCCACTTAATATTAATACAGTTAGATTTACATTGGCTGTTTTTCTTTTGTTACCTATGTACCTCATGCCGTCTTTGTTACTCTGTTCATCCTTTACTTCCTTTTGTATTAAGTGGATATTTTGTAGTGTAACATAGTAATTCCCTTAAATTTTTAATTAGAGGTTTTTGAATTGTTTTCCTGTTTGTGGCTCTATGGCTTGTCATATGCATATTAAATTATTTAAATCTCATTTAGATTTAATTCAAGTAAAATATACTTTATGCTCTTAGTGGCATACATATTATGTCTATGTAAGTTACCTAATGATACACTGTTAAAATTATTTTATATGATCGTATGTCTTGAGGACAAAGCTGAGAGAAGGAAGGAGGGAAAATAGATATTTGAGTTAACTTTTTTTAAACCATTTCTTTCTTTCTTTTTTTTTTTTATATTTTATTTATTTATTTGAGAGAGAGAATGAGATAGAGAGAGCATGAGAGGGGGGAGGGTCAGAGGGAGAAGCAGACTCCCTGCCGAGCAGGGAGCCCGATGCGGGACTCGATCCCGGGACTCCAGGATCATGACCTGAGCTGAAGGCAGTCACTTAACCAACTGAGCCACCCAGGTGCCCCTTTTTAAACCATTTCTGATCTTTATTTCTTTATTTGATTTTGAGTTACCATCTGGTGTCATTTCCTCACAGCGGGTGACATTTCCTCACTACTCAGCTTTGGTGACATTCACTTCCTCATGCTAATAGTACCTTTATCAGGTATTCTCAGACTTCTGGAATTCATGGGATAAGACACCAAATGATTTTTTGATGATTGACCTAGGGCTGCCAACTTTTACTTTGGGTATTTTTTAATGTCCATACTTAAAACCAGCTATCTTTTACTATTACAATTTAAAAAAAGATTTATTTTATTTTAGAGAGAGAGAGAGTGAGCACAAGTGGGAGGGGCAGAGGCAGAGGGAGAGGGAGAAAGAATCTCAAGCCGACTCTGCGCTGAGTGCGGAGCCGAGGCAGGGTGGGACCACGGCCCTCCTGGGGAGATACCAAGAGTCAGATGCTTAACCAACTGCACCACCCAGGCACCCCTGTCGTCATCCTTTTTTAAAGGAAAGGATATTTTTACGATCCCAACTCTGACCAAATAGAAAGGACATAATCACAGAGACAGAATAGTTCTTCTTGAGGAAAAGACAGCTGGAAATGTTAAACCGACAATTTTGCAGTAGACTGATAAACTTTATTACTGATGAGCATTTGGGAACTTTAGCTTTATGTTAGTAATACCAACAATATCAAATTCATCATTACCAACAATGATTAATTTTATTTATTGGATATTAAGTGTGAGTCAGGCATAGTTCTAAGTACTCAGTGTATATTGACTGATTTACTAACATCAGCTATGAGGTGGATACAATCACCACCTTTTTACAGTGGAAAACACTGAGGCACAAAGAGGTTGGGTAACTTTCCCAAGGTCCTACATTGCTAGAGCTGGGTATCAAAACTCAGACTTCTGGATCCAGCATCTGTGCAGTATGCTAGGGCAGGTTGGCCAAATGTGACCCCAGTCTGTGATGGGTTAATAGATGTAACTCTTACTTAGAATTGGTTTTATTAGGGACAGTGATAAATGAGGTTCTCTGGTATGCCCCAGAGGGGGAGACTTGGATACTGGCTGTGAGTGATAGGTTTGGTCCAGCAGTAGGATCTCCTTATGTGCACTGAACCAGAGCACATATCGGTTGTGCAGAAATAGTAATAGAAAAGGTGGGTTTGCTGCCCAACCAGCTATGAGAACCAAAAATCTGAGTATCATTTTTGACATGGTCACCCTCATGACCTATCAGTCACTGTGTTGTGTTAATTCACCTTCCTAACTATATTTCATATTTATCTACTTGTCATTTTCTTTGGCTCCACCCTCCCAAGCCATCATCATGGCTTGTCCAGTTAATCTTCGTAGTGTCCTATCTGGCCTTCCTGCCTCTAGTCTTGTTTTTCTTGAGTCCATGCCTTCTGCACACTGACTTTTCTAAAACACAAATCTAACAAGGCTATATACCTTCTTATAATCTTGAAATTGTTCTGCCTTGAGAATACTTGTTTTTTTAAAGATTTGTATATTTGAGAGAGAGAGAGAGAGAGCGTGAGTGCGAGTGAGTGGGAGGGGCAGAGGGGGAGGGAGAGAGAATCTAAAGCAGATGCCATGCTGAGTGCGCAGCCTGATGTGGGGCTCAGTCCCATGACCCTGAGATTACAACCTAAGCCGAAATCAAGAGTCTGATGCTTAACCGACTGCACCACCTAGGTGCCCCTCCTTGAGAACACTTTTAATATGAACTACAAAGTGTTTTGGTTTTCCACTTTCTCTGCCCAGTCTCCCTTTCTTGTTTTAATCTCCAACCACAATAAACATTCTGCTTTTCAAGATGCTTTCTTAATAGCTATTTGTTGAGTAAGCAAAAACCCCTCATCTTAACCAAGATTTAACAGGATTTAATCATGAAAACTCTAGAAGTTTCCTAGGGCTGCCATAACAAAATACCACAGACTGGGTGGCTGGGAATAATAGAAATTTATTCTCTCAAAGTTCTGGAGGCTACAAGTCAAGGTCCTGGTAGGGTTGGCACTTCCTGAGAGCTGTGAGGGAGAATCTCCAACTGCTGGTTGCCTCAGGTACTTCTTGGCTTATAGGTAGTACTCTCCCCCTGTCTTCATGTGGTCTTCCCATTATGCCTGTCTTTGTGTTAAAATTTTCTGTTGTTATAATGACACAGTCATGTTGACTTACAGCCTGTTCTAATGACCACATCTTATCTTGAACATCGGCAAGGACCCTACTTCCAAGTCAGATCCCATGTATAGGTACTGGAGGTTAGGATTTTCACATCTTTTTAGAGGCCATTATTTAACCCATAACAAAAGTATCTTTTCAGGTAGGGTCTACTTCAGAAACCTTCACACTTGATAAAGGCAATATTCTACCCAGTAGGAATCTTTATCAGGATTGTCCCTGGAAGAGATATCCCTTCTCTAACCAGTTGTCAAGGGCATTTGACTCATCAGTCTTTGCCTCTAGGACTGAGAACACTGCTGGGAATCCAGAATGCTCTCATCAAATAAGTGTTCTTTGAATGAACAACCATAGACCAGTCATCACAGAAATGGGAGTATAGCTTCACTTGGGCCAGGAAACTCCATTGCAGTGGGCAGTAGAGTAGAAACAGTACCCGGGTGACAGAGATACATAGATTTTTTTTTTTTCCAGATTGCTTCTTCCAAATACCACCTTGATGACTTTCATGAAAAACACAGAATTTTCCAAAAAAGCAATATTCATAAGAATTTTCCAAAAAAGCAATATTCATAATGTTTCCATAATTTTTCAAAAGAGGCTGTTATTTGGCCTCAATTGAAAATGAAAATTCAAGAAAATTAAAGGCTGGTAGGGACAAATGAAGGAGGACAACTGGACTTTTCTTGGCCCACTTTCTTTCCAAGTAAGCCCCTGAAATTTTTCTTTTGCCTCTTTTCTATTTTTCCTCCCCTGCCCTCTGTATTTGTTCTTTTCTCCTTTGCTTCTTTCCATGCGCAGATGATAGAGTCTTCCCTGATCATGCTTTCAGACTCCCCAGGAAAAACACGAGGATCCAGCAGGCCTTGCAGGAGGGCTGGATTTGCTTGGAGCAAGTTGGGGCAGTTGTTCAGAGTCCTAATTTTTGGAGGGATCTTTGGTATTGGGGAATAGACCACTCTCAGGGAGGCAGTAGGTGTGTGGGGGTGCAGATGGCTTTCCTAATTCTGCTCAAAATGGACCTAGTGTGCTTCTCTGTGACAATACTATGACTTTCTGTGGCTGATCTTTTAACAAATACATAGGAATCCCTATACCCTTGAGAAATTCTGTAGATATCATAATGAAATGGCTTTTCACTATTTTTTGTTGCTCAGCACTGAACTTTGCTCTGTGCCCTCCATACCTCTCAAAGCTGTAAGAATCAGATCCTGATCTTTTTCTCTGCGATAGCTAGTCTCAAAAGATAAGCCCCTGTGAATCATGCCTCCCAGCATGGGAGTACTTCTATCTCCTGGAAGGCTTGCTTTCAGGATGCTTTTTCTGAGAACCCAGCTACCATGTTGTGAGAACTCCAGGCACCATCAGGAGGTCATGTGTAGTTGTTCTGGCTGACAACCGGGATCAACTGCCAGCATGAGGCAGCCCCCTTCGATGTCCATCCTGTCCACCCTTCAGATTGACTTCAGCCCTAGCTGACATCTGATGGCACAAGAGGTCCCAAGGGAGAGGTGCCCTGCTGAGCCCACTCAACCCTCAGAGATATAAGAGATGATAAACTCTTTTTTTATTATTATGTTATGTTAATCACCATACATCACATCATTAGTTTTTGATGTAGTGTTCCATGATTCATTGTTTGTGCATAACACCCAGTGCTCCATGCAGAACGTGTCCTCTTTAATACCCATCACTGCCTAACCCATCCTCCTACTCCCCTCCCCTCTAGAACCCTCAGTTTGTTTTTCAGAGTCCATAGTCTCTCATGGTTCATCTCCTCCTCCAATTTCCCCCCTTCATTCTTCCCCTCCTGCTATCTTCTTCTTCTTCTTCTTCTTTTTTTTTTTTTAACATATAATGTATTATTTGCTTCAGAAGTACAGATCTGTGATTCAACAGTCTTGCACACTTCACAGCACTCACCATAGCACATCCCCTCCCCAATGTCTATCACCCAGCCACCCCATCCCTCCCACCCCCCACCACTCCAGCAACCCTCAGTTTGTTTCCTGAGATTAAGAATTCCTCATATCAGTGAGGTCATATGATACATGTCTTTCTCTGATTGACTTATTTCACTCAGCATAATACCCTCCAGTTCCATCCACATCGTTGCAAATGGCAAGATTTCATTCTTTTTGATGGCTGCATAATATTCCATTGTGTGTGTGTGTGTGTGTGTGTGTGTGTGTGTGTGTGTGTATACCACATCTTCTTTATCCATTCATCTAGATAATAAACTCTTAAAGCCACTAAGCTGGGGGGTCATTTGTACAGTAGTTGGTAACAAGAATACCTCTCCTTCTGGCCCTCAGGCCTGGTACATGACTTACCCAGTGTACATAAGCTAGGCCTTTCAGACATTCTCCCTAGATTTCATATCTAGACAGGTGATGTCATGGTAGAGGGCCAGAGGAGAACTTACGGGAGCAGTGGGGGCTGTAGCAACACCACTGTCTAGGGCAGTTGCGGCGGTGGTACCGGCCGCCCGGGGCAGTGAGAGGCTGGTGCTAGCAGGAGCGTCACTACCTGATTGTTCCCGCCTGTTGTTTGAGCCTGATTGTGCACCATTCCTGGGAGTTCTCTGAGCCACCCTGTATTCTCTCAATCACTTCTTTTTCTTTCATCCAGGGTCTGTTGCTTTGGTGTACAACTGGTAACCTTAATTGATAGACATGTTATTCTTTTTTGTCCTGTTTGGAAGTGACTGTAGAATTGGAAACACATCTTTCAAATCTGGAGAGTATTTTCACCCCATAAGGGCAGATGTGATGTTTGGAAGTGGCTCAGTAATACTGGGAGGAGGCATTCTGGTGGAATGAGGGGGAAAACCTTGTACCTAGTAGGAGCCATGAGATGTGTGTTACAGTCTCAGAACTGGCACGGATTCACTGTGTTGATCTGGAGGATGTTGCTTCCTCTCTGTGGGCCCCAGTTTTGTCATCTTTATATGAGTTGGGTGACTCTAGGCAATTCCTAATACTACTTTCAGTCTGGAAGATTTCCACAGTTGCCTTTCAGTTTAAGAAAATGTTTCTTCCACACATGGTCCAGAAGAGGGGATTCATGTGATCCACTGTAGAGCCTACAACCTTCAGGATGACCCTATGGACTTGAGCAGGGCATATTACAGATGTTAAGAAATGTTTTTAAATTTTTATTTACGTAATCTCTACACCCAACATGGGGCTTGAACTAATGAACCTGGAATCAAGAGCTGCATGCTCCTCCAACTGAGTCAGCCAGATGCCCCCAGATGCTAAGAAATTTTTTTTTTTAAGATTTGTTTATTTTAGGGCGCCTGGGTGGCTCAGTTGGTTAAGCAACTGCCTTCGGCTCAGGTCATGATCCTGGAGTCCCGGGATCGAGTCCCACATCGGGCTCCCTGCTCAGCAGGGAGTCTGCTTCTCCCTCTGACCCTCCTCCCTCTCACTCCCTCTCATGCTCTCTGTCTCTCATTCTCTCTCACAAATAAAAAAAAAAAAAAAAAAAAAAAAAAAGATTTGTTTATTTTAAAGAGAGAGCATGAGAAAGAGAGTGTGTCCACCTGTGAGGAGGCGGGAAGGGGGAGAGGGAGACCAGAGAATCCCAAGAAGACCCCCTGCTGAGCACGGAGCCTGACATGGGCCTTGATTGCATGACCCTGAGATCATGACCTGAGCTAAAATCAAGATTCGGATGCTTAACTGACTGAGCCACCCAGGTGCCCCAAGAAATGTTTTGAATGAACAGCTGAGTGGTATTCTCCTGGGTGCTGGGGGTTAAAGATAGATAAACTATGATTCCAGGGAGGCACAGAGAAATTACAGCACAGTGTGATGATTGTATTAGAGGCTTGGGCAAGAGCTTCAGTGACAGGGAGGACACTCAAGATAACTGCCTGAGAGAGGGGGTTGTATGTGTACATACACATACATATTCTCGGGAGGAAGGTCTTGATGGAGGAGGATGTAACCTTTATGCTGAAGAAGTAGATGAAGGGAACTTAGGAAGAGAGAACATGAGTGAGAAACTCCTAAAGACTATGGAGATGTTTAGGGAACAGTAATCAAATCACTGTGGCTGGAATACAGGAATCCTGGCAGAATGGGGGTGAGAAGCAGTGGGAGGTGGAGGCAGGGGTTGGATCACAAGGGGCATTCTAGAGCAGGGTAAGGAGGTTAGACCCTATCCTGTGGGCAAAAAAGCCTTAGAAGTTTTTAATCCTGTATGGTATTGAACCAGATCAAAACCCCGGGGCTGACTTTTGGTCAGGATGCTAGCAGCCAAGGGAAGTCTCTTTTCTCCTATAGCCAGAAAAAAAGGTACTTTTTTGGGCTATGTCTGGACAGAGGCTTGTGAAATGACCCAAATAAGCCTCTTCAAGGAGCCAGAGTTCACCTTCTGAAGTTCCAAGGAATTAAGGAACTTCAGGGAACAAGACCCAAGTTCTGTTGGTACAGGTACATCACTTGCTCTTTGTGGAGGTGAGACTAAGAAGAACACGGATGAAAGTATCAAATACTCTAAAGCACATGTGGATTAAGTTGGTGAAAGGTGAAATTTCTCTCCTTCGTGGGTTAATAATGTCTTCTTGTAAGAAATTGGAAACTTTACCAGGAGGTTTTTGAATACTTAAATGTCCACATCTACATGGTCAAAATGATAAAAGACATGTTTTCTTATGTCAATGCAGTGACATCTTAAAAGGCTTTCTTTGTTAAATTGAAAGTTGCGTGTCAGGTTATTCTCTGTCTACAGTTCTCTGTTGATTCACTGTTACTGTATAGTGAAGTTGATGTAAGGCAAGACAGCACACTTTTAAGTTCTAAACTATGATTGTTGGACAAGAATCCTGACAATGTCGGACTAATCTCTTCTGATGGGTGCTGTACTGAAGGGGCTGACAACATAAACCCATGCTGGAAAATTCTAATCCATTACCTGGCACAGGACATGTTGCACCTTGGGGTTTATAGGAAAATAATGCATTTGCATCTGTTTCAAAGTGATTTTTTCTAGGGGCATGAATGTCCCAACTTGACACCATCTTTTTATAAGGAGGAATCACAACAGACAATCTGGAAATTAAAGAAATAGTAGCACGTTCCCGTGGAGGCGTCTGTAGTTCGTGTCAGACCCAGCTACCCTTACTGTCGAATTCTTTGTGTTACGTTTCTCAGCTTGATCTCCATCACATGGAAAGATCTGGGCCTAGGTAAACATCTTGACAATATGGTCTTTACCAGCATAATTTAATTCTCATTTTAGACCATTCTTGGTTTCTTGGTGGCAGTGGAAAAAAGAGTTCCTATAATAGCTCTGTTGTAGGATTAGGCATCTCTGTTCTGCCACTGCTTTTTAACTCTTCAGTGGTGAGATAATGTGTGTAGCAGAACGGTATTATTTGAAATAGCTGGCTCTCTCTATTCTGCCACAGGCATCTGCCTCTGATGAATGGAGAAGTGATGGCAGAGATGTTCAGAGAAAGAAGGAGTCCATAATAGCAGCCAGAGGGTCTGTGGTGCTTACTGGTTGTTAGGTACTGTTCTCTATGTTTCACAGATGTTAATTCAATCCTCACAGCAGCCTTACAAGGTAGTTACAATTATAACGTGAACCCAGGCAGGCTGGCCATAGTTTACTGCTTACCTTTATGCCTTAGGGTACCTTTCAATAGTTTCTGACATGTAGAGTAAGATTTTATTAGGCCAGAGCATAACAGTATGCTTAAATAAAGGAGTATTAGAGAAGGAATCCCTCAGTGTCCTTGTTGGCATATTAAGAGCTAATCCTGGAGACTGGAGATGATATTTTGTAATGTAGAGAGGCTACCCCTTCACTTTTAAGGCCTAGCATCTCCATGAAGGAAAAGGACACAATACAGAGGGAGTACAGTCAGAAGAAATAAAGTTTGTCTCTTTTTCCATGGAAGTTTGTGGGGAGGAGGAAGAGGTAGGCAAAAGCAGAAAAACATTTAATCACTTGGGTAATGGCTCTGTAATTACTGCCTCATTGCCAACTAAGGTTAAAATCCTAAAGAACATTGAAAGTGGAAAGGAATTTTGTAGTAAACAGATGTGTAGGATAAGATGCCTTTGTGTCAGAGAAAACAGTCACAATGGTGGGATTAGGCAGAGGAAGACCTGAGTCATGGACATTGCGTACAGCTGTGCAGGTTGTGCACTGAACAATTCCACAGGTCACCATATGCTTAGACTTTGGGAATGCTTTGCCCCTTTGAGTTGTGTTTTGTGGTGGCCCTTTTCTGAGTTGGCTTTCTTGAGTCTGTTTTGTCTTCTGTGTGTGGTATGGAAATGTCCAGGAATTCCCTGTGCCATGGCTGATGTGCCTAGCAGTCAGCACTTTCAGAAGAGGTATTCTGAGCTTGATAAAGAGGAAACTAGGGGCTGTGGGATAACTCTGAAATAGAAATCAAGTGGGCGTCATGTGCAGACATCAGAGGAATATATTGTGCTAGCAAGAGGTGAAGGAAGGACACTTCAACAGAAAGGACCTGTTAGGCCTTATGGAGCAGAGAGAAGAGACCCTGAATTCATTGGCCATAGACTTTATCAGCCGATAACCATGGGGTGAGCAGTGACCAAGTCAACACAGGACTTGATTGCTGTGAAGTCCAGATAAGACTCAGAGAGCTGAGCACTTGCTATGCTTTGGGATCTAAAGAGTGAATAAACTATAGACTTGGCTTTGAAATTTCTTAGGCTCATGGGGAAGACAGACTGAAATAAATGGAAATAAAGTTTGATAATATGGTATTCGAGGTATGCCTGAGATAATATGGGGGAGTATGAGGGAGAGTGTGATAGGCTGCCTGGTGCACAGCAGGCAGGAAAGACCTCACAGTAGAAGTGATGACCTCATGGGTTTTGATGGATGATAGGGAGTAATATTTTCTTTGGATTTGTGTTCTGTGAGTGAAGTCAGTGGGACAAAAGAGTATGTGCTAGGAGCTTGGTGTGGTGGCTCACTCTTGGTCCTGCCTTCCATGCCTCCCTAAAAGGGAATAATCTTGACCATCTGCTTTCCACCTCTTGGTTCTGTGGCCCACCTGCCCCCCACTCCCTTCTTCCCCAGTCAGGGAGCACTGTGCACCCTGCCCCAGTGGGGGCCTGTGTTTAGGTGCTGTGAAGATTGGCGTTAAGTGCATGGGCCCTACCGCATTTTGGAGTGGGGCATAATGGTGGCCATCCCTGCCCTGGTCTGGCAGCACTATGGTGCATTTTCCTCATCCTTGGTGAGCCTCTTGACCGCACTGGATCCGGATACCTAGCACATCCTGGCCCCAGGGGTTGCCCATCTATCGTGGTTTGGGGTTGCAGGTTGTGGAAAGGGGAAGTGCCCAGTTTGACTTCCCAGACCAGGCCTGTGGTATGGCACTTCAGTCCTGTGCTAGCGGAAGGGGAAACTGGCAGCCAGGGGATGTGCATGCTCCAAGTTACCCTGGCGCCTCTGTGGGCTTCAACTCTCCCTGTCCCAGGGAGCATGACCCTAAGTAGCAAATAAAGAATACTACACCCGGTCAAGAGAAAGACCATAGAAAGAAAATGTCTTTTATTTTAGAAATGTTAATGCTTTTTCTTTTCTCCCCTCCCCAGCCCCCTTTTAAAAATAAGGGACATGACATTTCCACTTTGTACTGGGTACCAAAAATTACATAGCTAGTCCTGGGCTTGGGGGAAGGGATGAATGAATGAACGAATGAATAAAAAGCCACCAAGCCCTTTTGTAGACCCCAAGCCACCACATCCTCGTGTCCCCTGTTGGGGTGTGAAGTGACATCACTTCACAGGAAGATTGTCAGTCCTGGCCTTATGGACGATTAAGGTTCAGAAAAGTGATTTCCAGTTCACCTGGAAAACTGATGAGAGTGCCCATATCCGAGGTCCCAGCTCCAGGATTTCCCCTGCTGTTACACTAGAGGCACTTGCTCACGTGTAATTCTCCATGGCCAGAGTGATATTAAAAATGCGAGGTTAATGCAAAGGGAAAGAAAGACTGTTGATTTATTCATCAGGAATGTGTTAAATAGTACCCCTGTGGCCTAAGAGAGTTAATACATCTTCCAAAGCAGGTAATTGGCCAGCAACTGAGAGAATAGAATGTGGGATCAAAAGACGTTAGTGCTGGAGCAGGTGGTGGTGGGAGTCTTTTGAGATAATGTCACCCAACTCTTAACAGACAATGAGACTGAGACCCGAGAAGTGAAATGACTCCTGCAAAGTCACAAAGCTGCTTGCTTCCAGAGCTGGCCTTGAATCAGGTTCCCTGACCTCAAGGCCAAGGCTCGTCTCTCTTTCCTCTGAGCCCCATAACTAATAAAAGTGACTGTAAATCTTGTGGCAAAGAATTGGTTTGTTATTTAGTATAGCACCTGATATTGGCAACTTCAGAGTGGTGTTTTTCTACTAGACCAATGTTTTTGAAGGTGAAATTTTTTTATGAAGCATAGAAAATTGGTTCCCCATCAGCAGGGTTTCCTAACCTGGATCTAAAAACAACCAAGAAACCCAGCCTCCTCATTGTGAAATATGATTGTTTCAGGTTTTCCAAGGCAGCACTATGTTGACACAATGAAATTGGATGTTGCTTGAAGTAGGATGCAAAGAACTTGTTGGTCTGGGCCAGTTAAGAGCTGGGGACATCACATGCCTTCTTGGAATAGTAATGCAAAGAGGAAAATGTTCTGGCAAATTGTTACCTTCCACTATGGCATAGTTATTGTAATCTGGGGTGGTGTTGCTTGCTGTCCAGGACCAATGTTTTTCCCCATTAGGTCAAAATAAATCTTTGGAACTATGAGAACAGCTTCAAAAACCCCAACTGAAGAGAGTGGATGATATGATAGTTCAGCACAGTTGGCTAGGTGCCAAAGTGGGATGTAAAGTGTTGTGAGTTGTCTAAATAGTGGCATTCTCCCCACCAGCTCTGTCAATAAGTCCCTAGCTACTTCTGGGATCTTGAGGGAGGTACACGTATTTGCTTAGACCTAAGAACATTCTTTAATTGTTGAACTCCTTTCTGGGGTGAGATTTGGAAGGAATTACATGTCATACCCTCAGTGTCCCAAGCAGGAGTTTTGGGGTTGGCTAGTTCCATTCTTAGCCCCACTGAATGCTTCCTGATCCTTGTGCTGACTGTATCTGTTGCATTCTAGGTAGAAACTTAGACTATTGTAACTTGCAGGAGACTTTGGGTCCTGTTGATCAAGCTCCTCATTTTACAGGTGGGGAAGCTGGTAACGAAAGAAACTGAGTCACTTACTCAGTTTGTTAGTGGCATGTTTGGGAGTGGAACCCATGAGTGTTCCCACTATGCTGGGCTACCTGGACACATGCCTACAATATAAATGATAATTTCAGGAGAAACTGCTGAAATAGTAAACTTGGCATTCAGGAATAGGATTTCAAGTAATGCTTTGGAAGGCTGTTTCCAAAGGTTTCCCATGAACTCTGGGACCTCAGAGCCATGGTAGCCTTTGCGTTCATGTCATGGGATTGCTGTGGATGTGAAATGGACAAGTGGCTTGGTTTAGTTAATTTTTTTCAGTTAATAGGAAGTAGGGCAAGACCTTGGATTGTTCATTATTAATATCCCAGGGCCTAGCATAGTGCCCAGCATAAAGTAGCTACTCAGAGGGTCATGGGCCTCTAGGGTAGGTCAGCAGAAACTCTTACTTGTCATCTGTTGACTAACAACTTAAATGCTGTTGATCAGCGTGTACGAGAGTAAAGAGAACATCAGAGAAAAGGTGGATTTTGTGCTTTTTGATATTGGAGAATTCATATAACTGTTCTGAATCTGATTTTCGTTATCTGTAAAATGAGTCAGACTAGATCCATGTTTCCTTCTTGCGCTAACATTATATGATCCAAAAAAAAATGTAAACTTTGCATAATAATTTTGATGGAGACATTGCATGTGCATGTGTATGTTTGGCTTGCTCTATAGACATAATATATGGGAAGGTGGTTTTTAGTTCTGAAAATCAGAAGCACATGGGTTTAAATGGCTCTTCAGTTGTACAGGTTAATCATTTCTTGTTGGCCTATTGAACAACAGTAACAATACCACCATAAAAATCAAAAGTTTTTTAGTGGCTTAAAGAGGGGAAAAGTTAACTCTAAATTTAAGTAAAACTTGTGGATAGTATTTGTTAGAAAGGTATATTGTGGCTCTTTATTTGGAAACCCCACAATTCCTCTGTAGTGACAACCAAGATACAATATTGCTCTAATGCTGAAGATAGCGTAACCTGCAATCGGGGTGTTGAATTAGGCTCAGGCTCCAGGAATTGATTTATAACTTACGGTGAAACCTTAAGTCCATGAAACCACATGGACTTTTGTCTGCGAACAAGTATGACCAATTGCACCTGTATTCCTCAAAGTAAATGCTACTAAAATATCAACTCAGCATATTTTTACTCTCAGTAGTATTCAAAACATATTAATCACATATGGCTCCACGGGAAGAATTCATTTAAAGGGAATCGACAACACTGATATTTCTCCAAAGTCCAAGCAATAGAGGTTCAGGAATCAGAGACTCTTAAGAGTGGGAAGAGACCATTTAATTCAATCTTCTTATTTTATAGATGAGAAAATTGAGACCCAGGGAGGCTAAAGGACTTGCTTAAGGGCGCACAGCTAATTTGAAACATAGTCAGGACTGAAACACATCTCCTAATCCCTGCTCTGATGCTCTTTTTTTTTAAATGAAAATTTTATTTATTTATTTGAGAGAGCGAGCAAGAGAGAGAGCATGAGTGGTGGGGAAAGAGTAGAAGGAGAGGGACAAGCTGACTTCAAGCTGAGCATAGAGCCTGATGCGGGGCTTGATCCCCCAACCCTGAGATCGAAATCAAAAGTCAGCTACTGAGCCGACTGAGCCACCTAGGTGCCCCCTGCTCTAGTACTTTTGTCTCTACATCCTGAACATTACTTAAACCCTAAGGTTTGTCTGCCATTGACTGTTACCTAAATGCTGAGGAATGTGCTGAGTATTTCATGTGCTTCAGATAATTTAATCCTTAATATAATCATTTTACCATTGAGGAAACTAGGCTTAGAATGGGTTCCTAACATGTTAGGGTCTTATGGCTAAGTGGTGGGACCAGGGTAGAAAATCAGACAAGTTAATTAATTACTCTACCATAAGCTGGAGTATATAGAGCAGTGAGTTAAATTTGAGTTTCAGATGAGCAACGTGTAATTTTTTTCTTTTTAGTACAGGTAGTATGACCCAAATATTGCATGGGTCAATGAAAATAGAATATTCTGTGTTTTAATTTGCTAAATATGGCTACGTTAGCCCAACCTGTCCCAAGGTGCTCTATCCCATGGTGGTTTCACCTCCTTGGCTTTGAGAAGTACCCTAGGGTCATTTTTCTGCCTTCATTTCGGAGTCCATCACCTCTTGAAATTAACAGCATCCTTTGTCACTAGTTTACCTTTTGGTTTCTTAAGGTTAGAAATTAATCTACTTCCATTGAGAGCTTGGTGCTGAGAAGAGATCTGATAGGGAGTAAGATGGGATAGAATGTTTCTGGGCATAAGATTTTATAGGTACTTGTTATAGTACTAAGGACAGCTGAGCAAGCAGTGTTCGGAGTTGAGTGATTTCTTTCCCTGGTACGATTTCTGTTGTTGCAAGTTTTCCAGTGGCAATTACTTTCCCCCTTGTTTTTCCCGAGATAACACTATTTAATGGTAAAGTAGGCCCATGACCTATTATTTCAGCTTTACTCCAGGACATGGAGCTGGGAGAGTCAGTAAGCTGAAATCAGTATAATTAGGCAGACTAATTGCAGACTCTGATCCTTTCTTGAGTCCTGAGGAATGCATTTTTCTAAATGTAGGGTGGAGAATTTTCTCCTCATCTCCGCTTTTTAAGTCTACTCTGTACTGACATCTACACTGAGCCAGAAGCCAATGCAAACGTGTTCTAAGAATACGTAGTGGTTTCACCATTAGGAAACTTTCACTGTTTGATTCCACACTAGACATAAAATGAGCATTTGTTAAAATTCACTTATTCCCATTAAAACAAACACCCAGTAATCTAAGAGTAGAAGGAATGTTACTTGGAAAAAAGGAATATATTAGAAATCTATAGTCAGCAACACACTTAAGGAAATACTAGAAACCTTGTCATTAAAGTAAAGAATAAGGCAAGGATTCAACATTTTTCTGGAGGTACCTGTCAATGCAATGGGTGGGGGAGAAAAGTAAGATTAAAATTACACTTATGTATCAGCTGACTGTATAGCAAGAAGATCCTGGACAACCAATTAGCAATTACTAGAATTAATAAGAGGAAGTTCAAGAGGTCTAAGATTAATATATCTAAACTGATGGCATTCTTACGTTTTAACAAAAACTAAGAAGAAAACAGAAAAAAAACCCCATTCAAACAGCAAAAACAAATAAAAATCCCTCAAATATCTTGAAATAAACTGGAGAATGTAAGGCTTACGTGAAGAAAATGATAGTTTTCTGGACAGATAGAAAAAAAGCCCTGAATAAAAGATGGCTACATTTCCAGATGAGAATATTACATAGATATAGATGTTTCTGTCCAGACTAAACCTTAAAATACCAACAAAACTCCAAGAGGGTTCATGTAACACCATGAGCTGATAATAAGAAAACTTCTACATATTAACAGGAAAAATAAACCAACAGCTCAGGAGATAATGTGAATTAAAAGTAACAGTGAGGTACCTATCATGTGTCTATCAGGTAGTGACAGTGTGGGGGAAAGGAGGAATTATCCACAGTCTGTGGAGCTAGATATTGGTATACATCTTTTTTGGAGTTCAACTTGACTGGGGCTATTAAGATGTAAATGTATGAGGAAAACTGGATATTCTTATACAGAAGAAAGAAATTGGACCCCTATCTTACACCACTCAAAAAATTAACTTAAAATCAGTTAAAAACTTAAATGCAATATTTGAAAAAAATAAAACCTTAGAAAACATAGGGAGAAAGCTCCTTGACATTGTTCTTGGTAATGATTTCTTGGATATGACACCAAAAGCAAAAATAAAGAGGTGGACTGTATCAAACTAAGAAGCATCTGCACAGCAAGAGAAATAGTCAACAAGATAAAGAGGCAGCCTGTAGAATGGGAGAAAATACTTATCTGGTAAGGGGTTAATATCCAAAATATGTAAGGGACTCATGTACAACTCAATAGCAAAACAAAAACCAACCCAAGTAATTGAAAGAAAAGAGGGAAGACTTGAAGAGACATTTTTTCCCAAAAAGATCATCAGGTACAGGAAAAGGTGCTCAACATCAAAAAAATACAACTACCATATGACCCAGCAGACTCACTTTCTGTATAAATATCCAGAGGAAGTGAAAACCAGACCTTGAAGAGATCTGTACGCCTGTGTTCACTGTGGCATCATTCACAACAGCCAAGATGCAGAAACAACAGTAGTGTCCATCAACAGATGGATGGTTAAGAAGATGCGGTGAATATATACAGTGGAGTATTATTCAGGCATAAAAAATGAAATCCTACCCTTTGTGGCAAGACAAAAGATGGACCTTGGGGATGTTTTGTTGAGTGAGATGTTCCAGAAAAGCAAGTACTATATGGTCTCATTTATGTGTGGAATCTAGGGGGAAAAAAACTGATAGAAACAGTACAGTGGTGATCACCAGGGACCAGGGGCTGGGGGATATGGGGAGATGTTGGTCACAGGGTCCAAACTTCTAGCTATGAGATGAATAAGTTTTGGGGATCTAATATACAGTATGGTGACTATAGTTAATACTGTATTGAATACTTGAAAGTTGCTAAGAGTAGATCTTGTATATTCTGACCGCAAAAAATTGTAATTGTTTGAAAGAATGATGTGTTAACTAAACTTACTGTAGTCATTTCATAAGCTAAATACATGGATCAAACTCTCTTGCTGTGTACCTTAAACTTCTGCAATGCTCTTTGTCAATTATATCTCAAAGCTGGGAAAAACCTCAATGTAAAAAAATCTTGTTTTTAAAATAAAATATGTCAGAAAAAAGCATGATGCAGTTGACAAGTATAATGGCATTTGAAAAATAAATGTACATGAATATATACAGTGTCTGAAAAAGTCTACATACACAATTTGTAGAAAAAATTTGGAAGGTACATTCTAACTTGTTAGTAGTTTTTAAGAGTTCGAGTTTAAGAGTTTAAAGTGATGGGGCCCAGTTTTTTTTTGTATATTTCAATATTGTTTGAATTTTTTGTCATAAAAATATTAGAAACAGTGGAACTCAGAATGAAGTCCCATTTTATTTTTAACATATGTGGTTTCAAGTTTGAACAGGTGAATCAAGGGGAATAAAATGAACAGGGAGCTAGTTCCTTTTAAGAATCTTAAGTCTTTAAAAAATAAGAGAAGTATGGAGGATAAACCTCTCTTTAAGCAGCGACCATCCATTTGGTAAGAAATTTATCTCTTTAGTTGACAACTTCTTACCAGTGCCTGGAAAATGAACTGGGTCTTCATGGATTCTTCCAGAAGCAGCGGGAAGAGGGATCAAAGTTTCCCACAAACTCTTGGTGAACCTTATAAAATATTGGCTATTCTGTAGTTTGAGAGAGATGTGACTTGCATTTGTCTTTTATATTCTAAATATTTTCTGTGATTTAAAGCATTCATTGCTTCCTTTTGCTGTCAAGGAAATGAAGGAAATACATTTCAGTAGCACTTTCCTGAATGTACTCATCTCTAGCTACTGCTATAAATATATAGTGATCAGATTCTCCCACTGCCCAATAAATCAAGATCTTTGGCCAGAACTTTGCTTGTGTTCTGTGAAGGAATAGTCTCCTCCCCAAGTTAAATTGTGAATTCTATAGTTACTCCCTTCCCTAGGGACAGAAAGTAACCAAAGGTAAATGTGGGTTTAAAAAATGCTAATTTCATGGCTTGATTTACAACAGGCTGTGGAACATCTGTGACTGGAGACTGCAATTACGTTTGAGAGTTACTTGCTGAGCACCAAATAGGAGCCAGGCACTGTTCTTGGTGCAGAGGTACACACAAAAAAACAAGGCTTGGTTACTGGTCTTCAGGGAGCTCAAAGACTCAAGAGAAAGAAACTATATTTGGGTCAAGTCAGAGGACTGGCAGTGAGTGGGCTTTAAAGAAGATAATCAGCTAACTTAAAATACAAGAATTTAATTTTTAAATGTGTATTTTATGGCTTTCTGCAACTAAAGTGCTAGAATGACATTGTCCCTGTTGAGGTTTTATTCCTTTTCTGAGGTTTTGATTGGAACTCTAGGTACCATACAAGGTCTTTGAGCACTGATGGATACTAAGCTTCAGCTACTGTACTCCTTTTTTAGAATGCCTGTAACTCTGTCTCCACCACCATCCCTAGGATTTCCCTAGAAAATCTCTTAAACCAAATGCATGGAGTCAGTTAAAAAAAGATTCTCAGAAACCTTGTGATAAAGGTGCAAGTCATTCTTTTTCTTTCTTTATTGTTTTTTTTTAATTATTATGTTATGTTAATCATCATACATTACATCATTAGTTTTTGATGTAGTGTTCCATGATTCATTGTTTGCGTATAACACCCAGTGCTCCATGCAGTACGTGCCCTCTTTAATACCCATCACCAGGCTAACCCATCCTCCCACCCCCCTCCCCTCTAGAACCCTCAGTTTTTTTTTCAGAGTCCATCGTCTCTCATGGTTCATCTCCCCCTCCGATTTCCCCCCCTTCATTCTTCCCCTCCTGCTATCTTCTTCTTCTTCTTCTTCTTTTTTTTTTTAAACATATAATGTATTATTTGTTTCAGAGGTACAAATCTGTGATTCAACAGTCTGGTGCAAGTCATTCTTAATACAGTGAGCTAAGCACACTTAGGACAGCTGTTCTCAGCATGCATCAGAATCACCTGAGAATCAGGATTCTCATTGCTGGGCTCCATCCTCCCATTTTCTGATTCAGTAGATCTAGGTTAAGATGGAGAATTGGCATTAAAACAAGTTCTGGAGGAATACTGATATTGCTGGTCTAAGCACCACACCTGGAGAACCACAGCCTTTAAGGCAAGCTGTCTCATAGACAAGACTGATTTTTTTTTTTCTTTTTAAAGAAAGCTGATAGTCTGATGCTCTTCAGAGTCAGTTTTAAAAAATGTGCTGCGAGGATCATATGCAGTCAACTCAGCATCTTCCTTACTAATGACACAAAGGCAGTTCATGCTTGTATGTGCGGGTTTGGATAGCCTATGGTCAAATCTTGGCTCTGATCCTCACTAGCTGGGTGCACTTGTGGACGTTAGCTTGATTCCTCTGTGTCTTAGTTTCTTCATTGGTAAAACGGAGCCACAAGACCGCTGATGATCTTAAAGGGCCATGTCTGCAAACCTTTCTGAAACCCTCTTGGGGGCAGGTTTGTATAGGTTCTCCATTTTTCTGAAATCATTTTTCTGTTGAGAATCCTTTGCTTTTTGTGTGTCTGCTCAGAGTCTAAGGAACTACTTTTCAACTTCAACTGAAGATTAAAATTTTCTAATTTGTTGACCATTTTGTATAAGAAAGAATTTTATTGTTTTAAAATCACTCCAGGGTAGGTTTTTTTTTTTTTAAGATTTTATTTAATAGAGAGATTTTATTTATTTAGTAGAGAGTGCCTGCTGAGCAGGGAGCTTCATGCGGGGCTGGATCCCAGGACCCCGGGATCATGACCTGGGCCAAAGGCAAATGCTTAACCAACTGAGCCACCCAGGCGCCCCTCCAGGGTAGTTTTTGAACACTTGTAGAAGAAGAGTGTTTTATGTTATATACTTTTTTACGATTTTATTTGTCAGAGCGTGCATAGGCAGGGGGAGTGGCAGGCAGAGGGAGAGGGGGAAGCAGGCTCTCTGCTGAGCAAGGAGCCCCATGTGGGATTTGATCCCATGACCCCGGGATCATGACCTGAGCCGAAGGCAGCTGCTTATCCAACTGAGCCACCCAGTCATCCGGAGGAAGAGTGGTTTTTTATCATTATTCCAGTGTTGTGAGGCTAACAGATCAGGAGACAGTGAAGAGGTGGTTTCTCACAGTTCGCAAAAGGAGGAAGCATACTACTCCCCGCAGGGATACTCTGGGAGGCACCAGAGTCGGCCTGCAGGCAGAAGAGGCTAGGGAGCAACCGCCTTTACTGTGGTTGACACTGGAAGGCGAGGCAGGATGAGCAGGTTAAGGATTGGCTAGGCAGAGTAATTTCAGTGGGCTCTTGGGCAGAGGAGCTGTTCCTGCTTATACCTGCCCCTGGGGTGATCAGGGCACAGTGGATAGTGGCTGGGCTGTGAGAGCTCCATAAAGCAGGTGGTTGGGGTTTGGGTTTTGGATTGGTTAGTTTGCATATGAAAGGTGTGCTCCCTGGTGAGCTGTGGCTCTCTCTAGGGATTAGCTGACCCTGGGAGGAATAGTTCCTCTTCTGGTATTTAGGCCCTAGATGTCAGAGCATCAAGAATGCAGAAAAGAAGAATATGTAGTTAATACAAAGAAGGAGGGCAGAGCCACTCGGCGGTGCGCCTGGTTTTTAAGTGTCTCTCTCTGGCTAGGTGACACGCGAGCTCACCAGCGTCCTGTATGTTTGCTTGCTAAATCGAGCAGCCTGACTTTCTAGTCTATAGTTTATTCAGAAAATCAAGTATTGGTTGAATTAATGAATCCATAAATCCCATTTTGGGTAGAATAATTTTGTTCCATCTGTGCTTTAATTCCATTCTCATGTGACACTGACTCTTTAATACCAATTTGCATATCTGTTCTGTTCTAAGCCTGTTGACTTGTCCTTCCTGATGTTACAATCTTTCTTCTCTCATATTCGAGGCAACTCTCCAGCTCCCAAACTAGAGCCCTGAGCCCGGTTAGGACTGGGGAATTTAAGGAGGTGCCAGGACTACTCGGACGTGTTGGCACCAAGTCCGGCTCGCAGGCCAAGTAAGTTAATTAAGGTGGATGATCTCTCCGTAACCCACCCAATACCTCCAGATCCTCTAAAGCCAAGGATAGAAATTCTTCTTGCAAAAGCCATTATAAATATCCATGTCTCCAAATAGCCATTCTCCAACTTCAGTTGTTTAGGGAAATCAAATTACTGGGACCTTAATGGATTTAGAGGAATCCAGAAGAACTGGAAAGCAGGGACTGGGTGTTACCAAAAGAGGGCACTAATGGCTACAAGACCATCAGGGATTCCTATGATGCTAATGTGAAGTCAGGCTGAGAAATGTGCTTTACCTTAAGGAATTTCTCGGGGTTTCATCCTTAATTCCTCTCCCTGCCCCTAGTTCTCCCACCATGGTATTCTTGTTCATATCATTTCAGACTACTGACCCTCAAATTTGTATCACTAGCCAGCTGTCTCATCTGAGCTCCAGATTTACAAACTGATTTGGTGTCTCTGCTTGGAGGTCTTATAAATATTTCAAAGGTAGCATATCAGTTTTGTCCTCCAAGTCTCTCTAATCCTGCTAATGTTCTCCAACCTCGAAATAGATAGTGACAGTAATCTGGTCGCTCTGGCCTGAAATCCAAAAGTCATCCTTAATTCTCTACATCCCTAAGTCCATCCTGTGGTGAGTTCTCAATTCAGACTCCAAAAGATATCCTAAATCTATTCCTTCATCTCCCCCATTTCCTTGAGTCCAGTCTCCCACCATCGTTCTCCTGATTGGTTTTTCCACTTTCATTCTTGATCTCAGCCAGGCAGTTTTCTCTCCCCAACAGCCAAAGTGATATTCTCACATTGTGGATTACGTTGTGTGCCTCTTTGGCATCACATTCATTGTTGGCAAGTCCTTCAGTGAATTTGGAATAATATCCGAGTTCCTTAGGCCTGACACCCTTCCTGAGCTGGTCCCTGCTGGACTCTCACAGCCACTCTTCTAGTGTTCACACTGCCCCACCCACGCTGATCTTGTTTTAACTACAAAAACCCACCACCTGCTTTCTTACTTCAGGACTTTCCCACGTGCTGCACCTGTGCCTTCCTTCCACATGGCTAGCTAGCTCTTTCTCATTCCTTGTGCTGCAGCTTAACTGGTACCACCCATGGGAACAAGCCCTGACTGCTGTCTCTTTCTTTCTTTCTTTTCTTCCCTTTTTTTTTAAAGATTTTATTTATTTATTTGAGAAAGAGAAAGAGCACATGCACAAGCCAGGGGAGGGGTAGAGGGACAAGCAGACTCCCTGCTGAATGCGGAGCCTGACGCTGGGCTTAATCTGGGGACCCTGAACTCATGACCTGAGGTGAAGGCACTGCTTAACTGACTGAGCCACCCAGGCGCCTCCTGACTTCTGTTTCTAAAGTAGTTTTATTTCCCCATCACGTTCTCTGCCTCAGTGCCTCATTGGTTGTTTTCCAAAAATGCTAAGGGCAATTGAGGATTATTTTATTTCTTAGTTTTGTTCTCCCTTGCTTAGTAGAAATTTCTTATAAGGGCAGGGACCAGGCTTGTGTTGTTCACTGTCATTCTTGAGGTCCTGGTACATGGCCGTGTACAGAATTGGCTCCTATTTCTGGATAAATGACTGAATTAGCACTGGTTTTCATCACACCCCACCTAAAAGCTAGAGTTTTGTCACTTAGCTAAACTTGGGTGGCTGGATCTTGTATCTGCTTGCAGAATTGACCTGCTTACCTGAACCTTTGTCAGGAGAGAGCTAGTAGTTTGTCTTCTGTTTATCCTGCTCACCTTCAGAGGTTACTGTATTCTATTTATCATGCTCAACTTACATAGATTACATAGATAATTTTTCTCTTTGCTCTGGACCAGTGCACTTAGCTTTTCATGTCCAGCTGAGTCTTGGGAAGGGACAATTAAGATGTTTTAATTTTCTTGTTATATTGGAAATCATTGTCAAATACCTGTGACTTTTTTTTTTTTTTTCCAGATGGGCAAACTGGTAGAGTGATAGAGTAGATCTTGAGGTCCCTTGTCCTTGGAATGTTCAACTTATATTTTTCTGAGTGACACTTTTTAAAATAAACTGTCACAAGTGTCATCTGAGGTACAGTGCAAGCCAGTTTGAACAGGACTACACGAAGCTAAATGTTAAATAGCAGAACAAGAAAAGAATGTGTTTGTGTTTATGCTGCTTTGAATTGTTCACACCTTGAAGGGATTTTTGTCATGCCTTCCCAATGAGATCATAAACTGGGGAGCAGGAGCTGTACTGTAGGATTCGTTTTTCTAGAGCTCTGCTGAAAAGAAACCTTTTTATCCCCTTAAAAGATACTGGGGAGAGACCCCAGTCAATATGAAATGCAGGACCATGTGTTAGAATGGGTAGTTCAAATACCAAATGGGGGAGTATTATGGGTTTGGAAAATATGAGTGGCACATGACTAAATTGTTGGTTTATGATAATTTTTTAATGGGCAAATGAAATAGTTACTCGTGTTCCTCTTCCCCCCTCAAGAAGGGATCAGGAAGAACACGGAAGTGTTCAAAATCAGTGATGGTAATAATAATAATAATAATAATAGTAAAACTGTTAATAAAGTTCAGAAAGACTTAGCCTGGAGACTTCTTTCTTTTCTGTATTTCCTTGCAGGGCACAAATATTAGGATATTATATTGACATTAAGAATCTGAGCCAGTTAACTTGGATCTGTTTAAATCTGCCCAGCATCAGGGACCCCTTCAGTGAAGATGTGAGGACAGAGATGACCCTCGGAACTACCTGCCTAAAAATCTGCTGCTTTGTGTCTCTGTCCCAGGAGCATCCAATATCCCCTCTTTGATAGTGGATAGGTGAAGGGGAAGTAAAAGAGTAACTTCATGATAGCCATTTGGTGGCTGCCAGACATAGAGAAAAAAGGCAATTAAATAGGCATTTTATGAGACTACTATGATAGGGCAGACTTCCCACTGGGCCTCTTATTTGGAAGGCTATAACAGGAAATTGGTCACTGTAGATTCACATGGCAGGAGAGCTCAAGGAGAGTATTTAATGCAGCTCTTTGACATGTGGTTTAAGAGCTCCAGAATCCAGGTACTACTCTGTGAGTCTCCCATTTCAATGGCTCTTATATATATTGGAATGCAGCATTGGGTTTCCCCAAACTTAGAAGGCAACTGTGACTGATTCCTTGATCTTTGAAGGCAGTTAGCTGCTTCACTATAATAGGAAACAAAAGCTGTCAGCAGCAGGGGTGTCCCTGTCTCCTGACAGCCGTCCACAGACTACCAGTGCAGCACTGATCACATTGGTTTATAACTTCTATTTTATATCTGAGCTTCATATTAAATCTCTGTGCTTCCTGGGTCCCTAGTGCCAGAAATTTCCTAACAAATATTAAGTACTCCGTATTTCTTGGCCTGAATGTACAAATTGCTGGTAATTATATAGTATATTATATACCATTATATACCATATTATGGGATATGATCCTTAAGTGAGCAAAAATCCCCTAAATCATTATTGGCATCATAAAGTACATAAACAGATAGATACACTGTCCTGCAAAAAAGTGCCACACTGATATATTTTTTCTGAGTTAGAACAATTCTTTGAACAAAATCCATTAGGGTGATTTTATTTTAGAGATATTTGTCCAGGGCATAGATAGTGTATTTTGAAACATAAGGATTACACTTGGAGTGGTACACTGATACCAGGAGAGAAACACGGGAACTGAGGAGGCAACAGCAGATCCCCATCTCACATTTGCATTCTTTTTTTTTTTTTTTAAAGATTTTATTTATTTATTTGACAGAGAGAGATACAGTGAGAGAGGGAACACAAGCAGGGGGAGTGGGAGAGGGAGAGGCAGGCTTCCCGTGGAGCAGGGAGCCCGATGCGGGGCTTGATCCCATGATCCTGGGATTATGACCTGAGCTGAAGGCAGACGCTTAACGACTGAGCCACCCTGGCGCCCCTCACATTTGCATTCTTATTCTAGGACATGTCAATGAAGGAAGTTTGTAGATAGAATTGAACTTTGAAAATTGCTTCTATTTGTCTCACTAGCAAGTAAGTTGAAATAGTATAAGCAAGAAGGCACATAAACTTGCTGTACTTTTCCTGGGGTGTTTGTATTCATACTGCTCAAAATCTCGAGCTAAAAGAACTATCTTCTGGGGTGCCTGGGTAGCTTAGTTGGTTAAGTGTCCAACTTGATTTTGGCTCAGGTCATGATCCTGGGGTTGTGAGATTGAGCCCTGTGTTGGTCTTCATGCTGGGTGTGGAGCCTGCTTAAGATTTTCCCTCTCCCTCTCCTCTTCCCTCCCTCCCCCTTTAAAAGAAAAAAAGAATTTTAACTGTGGAACTAATTATTTCTTACAAAACCTATTCATTTTTGAATAGGCGATATGGCTACTTGTTTTAAAATTTGCAAATTAGACCATAAGAAGCCCCTTTCTCCCCTCTTTCAGCTACCCAGTTCTCACCAATGTAACCAAGGGTTACCTGTTTCTTAGGTATTTTTTCAGAGGTGTTTTATGCATATGTGAACAATTTTGTTTCAGTAGATTTTCTCCTCCTGTCCTCTTTGGACCTTATCAGACTCATTCATCCATCCAACAAATACAGTTGAGGGTCTGTAAAACATGACAGGTACAGAGCTGGGTGTTAGGACAAGGTAATGAGTAAAAACAAACATGTCTCTTGCCCTTATGGGATTTCTAATCTACTCAAGGGGACAGACAATTACAAAATCAGAACAATTAATATAAAATTGGAACTGTGACAAATTCTATGAAGGACAGGTAATAGATAATATGAGAGCTTATATTAGGATGACTTAGTGAGATCGTGCATGGCTTCCGTGAGGAAGATGAAACGGATTTGAAGGATGAGCAGGAGTTAATCCGTAGAAGGTGGGGAGGGAAAGAGAATTCCTTGCAAAGAGGCAAAACAAAGTTCTTCTAGTAGGAGAGAAGGGGACTGAAGGGATGCTAGTGTGGCTGGAGGGTAGACAGTGAAGGGCACAGGGCAGAAGATACGGCTGGACAGGTAAGCAAATTTCTGACTTTACAGGCATGGTAAAGGGTATGTGTTTTTCTTTCTTTCTTTTTTTTTATTATGTTCAATTAGCCGACATATAGTATGTTTTCTCCTAAGAGAAATGGGAAGCCATTAAAAGATTTAAGGAGTGAAGTGTGTGACACATTATCAGGTCTGTGTGTGTATGTATGTGTGTGTATATATATATATATATATATATACATACATAAAATAGGTCTCTCCAGCTGTATTGTGGATAACCAATTGAAGTAGCAGAGAGAGGAGGGGTCATGAGTGGATTGGTTAAAAGTGTGCTGCAATAGTCTAGGTGAAAAAGGATGATAGTTTGAACTAGGTTGATGGTGGTAGAGATAAAGAGAAAGAGATGGAGTTGAGTGATAACTTAGTACCTGGCAACAGACTCGGTATGTGGGGTAAGAGAGAAAGGTATAAAGAGAATACTAGATTTGATGCTTGAGCAACTGGATAGAAGATACCTCTTTTTTAAATTGTGGGTAATTATGAGGTTGATTTTGGTCCTTCGGATTTTGAAGTACCATTATGATCCTCAAGAAGTTTCAAGTAGTTCCTTGGATTTTTGCATCTGGAGCACAGAAGAGAGGTCTGAGTTAGACATAAAAACATATGAGTTATTTGCAAATAGATACTCTGCTTGGATGAATGGGATTCTCTAAGAGTTTCAAGTGTGAACAAGAGAGGGCTGTATTTCAACATTTGAGCAACAAAACACTTTCTAGGCAGAGGAGGCTTAGCTAGCAAAAGGAGAAAATTAACACGGAAAAAAGGGAAAGAATGTCTCAAGAAGGGAAAAGGGGATATTAATAAGGACAAATGTTGATGAGAAGTCAAAGAAGAGAACTGAAAAACCTCATGTTGGCTTAGCAAAATAGAGGTCATTGATGACTTCAGACCTATTTTTTGGTGGATCATTGAGGCAAAGGTTTAGACTGAGTTGAGTTGTGAGTATGAGGTGAAGAGATGGACATCATAAAATATGTAAAACCTTTTAAAAGATAAATGGCATCAAAGGATATTATTGAGAGATTTGAGGTTTAAAAAATACATCAGGGAGACTTCTATTTCTGGCATACAGTGACATATAATCTGCTTTCCACCTACTTTCCCACTTAGGACAAATAGAAAGTCTGGACAAATATTTTCTAAAAACCTTTTTAAAGGCCATGTAAATCTGTAAGAAAGGCACTGAAATATTCCAGGGCCAGGATCTGGGAAAGAAACCATGAAGAGGAGTCCAGCCTTTGGGACTAATTTTACCCTAGAGGCATTTGCTTATTTCACTTGTTGATAAAGAGCTGAAGAGAACCTTCAACAGATTCATGGGTTTATAATGCCAAAACTTGGATTTTAGTGACCTTTGAAAGGGAGGGGTCCAAGTAAACTGCAATCTTTGGGTTAAAATCACAGAGTTGAGCATTACTAGGTGAGTAAGAGTGCATCAGAAATAGGCCAGGCCTTACAGAAATGGAAATTGAGCTTTGAATAATCTCAATCCCTGATTGGATTATAGTGATTTGGGATTGTTATTGCCCCAGTTTTGCCAAAGTTAAATGTTCTTTAGGAAGATAATTTATTCAAAGTTTCAAGTCATCTCTCTACCTTTTAGTAATCAAAAATCAAGCAAAAATAACAGGCATAAAAGTAGACAAGACTTGACTATAAATGAAGGGAATCAATAGGTAATAGAAACAGCCTCCTAAGGCATCAGGTAATGGAATTATCAGGCATAGACTTGCAGATAACCATACCTAAGGAATTAATATAGAATTGAAAATTTCAGCAGAAAATTAGAAACTATGGAAAAGAACCAAACAAATTCTAGGCATAAAAATATAAGATAATTGAAATTAATGATGCAGTGAATTGAATTTAACAGCAGCTTATACCAAGCTCAGGAAGAACTTCAGTGAACTGGAAGATAGGTCAGAACGATCATCTAGATAAAACAGGGAGAGATAAAAAGATGGAAAATAAGAGATGAAGAATTATATGAATTATTGTGAAAAGATGTAATATACCTGAAATTGAAATTCCAAAAGAAGAGAGAGTGAATGCATCAGGAGAAACATTTAAGAGATACTGGCTGTGAACTTTCCAAGTCTGATAAAAGATAGGAAACCACAGATTCAAGAAATAGTATGAACACCAAGCAGGATAAATAAAAAGAAAACCACATCTGGGCATATTAAAAGCTGCTGAAAACCAAAGACAAAGAAAAAAAAATCTGAAAGGCAGGCAAAGGATAAAAGCTGTATTATCATCAGAGGAGCAATAATGATGCTGACAGTTGATTTTTTTTTTTTTTAACAGAAATGGTAGATATCAGGAGAATGGAATAATCTCTTCAAAGTACTGAAGGAAAATGCCAACTTAAAATTTTATATTCATTAAAAACGTCTTTCAAAATTGGAAGTATAAAGGTAATATATGCAGTTAAAGTAAAAATCAAGTGGGTAGTAAATAGAGGTAAGGTGTTGTCCTTGCACTGGGGAAGTGGTAAAAGATTTTAAGAAAAGATGCATTGTAATCTCCAAGGTAATCACTAAAACAATAGCAAGAGAATATATAATCAGTTAGTGGAGAAGAAAAATAGAATAATAAAAACTACCTAATTTAATAGAAGATAAGAAAGGATAGAAATCAGAACATGGAACAGAGGAACTCATAAAATACAAATAGACAAAGGTCATTTTAAAGCATAAAGTACTGCTACAAAGAAGAACATTAATGATAAAAGTTTTATTCAACAGGAAGATAGTTTTAAACTTACATGTACCTAATAACTTAGCTTCAAAATATATAGAGCAAAAATTGACAAAGTTAAAGAGTCAAATCTACCATCATAGTGGGAGATTTCTAGTATCTTACTTTTTCTCAGTAACTGATAGAACATCTGAAAAAATATTAAACACAAATACAAAGGATTCAAGCAACACAATGAAAAATTTGATAGGCATATACATTGCACTGTACCCTATGGCTGTAAAATCCACATTTTTTTTCTGAATACATATGAAAAATTCTTTGAAGTTGAACATATGCTGTGTTATAAAATAAATGAGTCTTAACAAATTTCAGAGGATTAAAATTATATGAACTGTGTCATTTAAGCCAGGGGAAAGAAATCAATAAACAAAAGATAAGTAGAAAACTCCTCAAATGTTAATGGATGTTAAGCATTATACCTCTAAAAATCTATAGGTCAAAAAGGAAATCACAATGTAAATTAGAAAGTATTTTCAACTAAACAAAAATGAAAATATGACATTTTGATGGCATTTTGTGGGATACAGCTAAAGCTAGGCATGAATGGAAGTTTATGGCCCTAAACACATAAATTGCAAAAGAATAAGGAAATGATCTAAACATCTATTTCAAGACATTAGGAAAAAAGAACAGTAAACCCACAGAAGGAAAAATAATAGATATTAGAGCAGAGATTGATGAAAAGATTTCCTAATGGACAATAGAGAAGATTATTGAAGCCCAAAGCAGGTTCCTTAAAAGAGTAGTTGGTATTGAATAAACACACTGGAAAAATTGAGCAACAAAAAGGGAGAGATGAAAAATAAAACTTGACTACATATCCTATAGACATAAAATAAAATTATAAAAATGGTATGAACAACTTTATGGCAATACATTGGGAAATTTAGATGAAATGTACAAACTACTAAAAATCAAAAGTGCCAAATTCAGATGAAAAGGAAAAGCCATAGAAAAAAATGTAACTTAAAGAGGAAAATTTGAAGAATTCTATAAGAATTAAGAAAAAGAATTATATTGATAATTCAAAACCCTCAAAACTCTAGGCTTTGATGGCTTCTCCAATGAGTTTTACCAATTCCTTAAGAAACAATACCAGTTTTAGGGTATTATGCTGAGCGAAATAAGTCAAACAGAGAAAGACATGTATCATATGACCTCACTGATATGAGGAATTCTTAATCTCAGGAAACAAACTGAGGGTTGCTGGAGTGGGGGGTGGGGTGGGAGGGATGGGGTGACTGGGTGATGGACACTGGGGAGGGTATGTGTTCTGGTAAGCGCTGTGAATTGTGCAGGACTGTTGAATCTCAGATCTGTACCTCTGAAACAAATAATGTAATATATGTTAAGAAAGAAAAAAAGAAGAAGAAGAATGTAGCAGGAGGGGAAGAATGAAGGGGGGGGAAATCGGAGGGGGAGAAGAACCATGAGAGACGATGGACTCTGAAAAACAAACTGAGGCGGGGAGTCTGCTTCTCCCTCTGACCCTCCTCCCTCTCATGCTCTCTCTGTCTCTCATTCTCTCTCTCGCAAATAAATAAAAAAAATCTTAAAAAAAAAAAAACAAAAACAAAATCTTTAAGGGGCGCCTGGGTGGCTCAGTTGGTTAAGCGACTGCCTTCGGCTCAGGTCATGATCCTGGAGTCCTGGGATCGAGTCCCACATCGGGCTCCCTGCTCAGCGGGGAGTCTGCTTCTCCCTCTGACCCTCCTCCCTCTCATGCTCTCTCTGTCTCTCATTCTCTCTCTCGCAAATAAATAAAAAAAATCTTAAAAAAACAAAAACAAAAACAAAAACAAAAACAAACTGAGGGTTCTAGAGGGGAGGGGGTTGGGAGGATGGGTTAGCCTGGTGATGGGTATTGAGGAGGGCACGTTCTGCATGGAGCACTGGGTGTTATGCACAAACAATGAATCATGGAACACTATATCTAAAACTAATGATGTAATGTATGGGGATTAACATAACAATAAAAAAAAAAAGAAACAATACCAGTTTTATACCGTCTCTTCTAATAAGTAGAAAAAAAAATTTACACCTTCAGTTTTTAAAAATCCAGCAAATAAAATATCAATTCACTTAAAAAATTTAAAACTACCTTGTAATTTTATCCTTCTGAAAATATTTAATAAAGCCTGGGTCATTTCAAGTTTCTTTCTTTCTTTTTTTTTTTAAGATTTTATTTATTTGAGAGAGAGAGAGAGAGAGAACGAGGTGGGGGGCAGATGGAGAGGGAGAAGAGGTCCCTGCTGATCAGGGAGCCTGACATAGGGCTCGATCCCAGGACCCTGGGACCATGATCTGAGCCAAAGGCAGACACTGGCTCAACTGACTGAGGAGCCACCCAGGCGCCCCTCAAGTGTTAATTTTCTTTTTGGTTCTAGCCCCTTTGATTTGTAAAAAATATATTATATATAAATATATATATTTTTTTCAAGTAAACTGATTGTAGTCTAGGAACTTCTTTCTTCATTGAAATAGCCGTAAAGTTACTGGCACCATTAAAAGTATGATTTCCACTTTCAGTAACTGAATAAGAGACAAATATTTCCTTAATAACAGATGCATCTTTCTGCCTCTAGGAGGGTAGTCATTTATGACAACTAGTTCACTTTTTAGATAAGATACTTCTTTGCTTAAATAGACAAGATACTAACATTAGACCTATTTCTCCACTTATAACCTATATAAAATAGTGAGGTTCTCTGTTTTTTAGCAAAAAACACCTTTGATGTATTAATGTAGTGATAGCTTCTGGAAGATACTTAAATGAGCCTTGTAACTTAAGCAGTTGATCATCTACAAGATGAATACCCATTTAATTTATAATATTTATTTATTTATATATTATAAATTATAATTTATAATATGAACTACCAACCTTCCATTGCCTTAACTCTTGTAAAGGGCAGTGGTGGACATTTTTTTTTTTAAGATTTATTTGTTGACAGAGAGAGACACAGCGAGAGAGGGAACACAAGCAGCGAGAGTGGGAGAGGGAGAAGCAGGCTTCCTGTGGAGCAGGGAGCCTGATGCAGGGTTCGATCCCAGGACCCTGGGATCATGACCTGAGCCAAATGTAGATGTTTAACGACTGAGCCACCCAGGTGCCCCAATGTGGTGGACATTTTTTTATGTGAGAGATTCCATATATTCTTTAGGAATTCTTATTTTGGTGCTCAACTTGAGTAAGGGTGTTTAGATGAAGCATCAGTTGGATCATCATTTCTCTAAAACATTAGTGTTTTGAAAAAGGTCATTAAGAATTTCAGAAATAACTTCATTAATGAGATATGTATAGGAGCGGACACCTTACTCAAGAAGAACCAGAGAAACGATAAAGAATGTCCTAGCTTTGCTGCTAGCCTGTGAGGTTAAAGTTTAGGAAATACTGTGAAGCAGGGCACTCCTTTGCATCTTGTTTATAGTCTCTTTCACAAGAATGGTATTCAAAGTAGAATGGAAAATTTTCAGTCCCAACCATTGTCTTTGAACATGTGAGCTAGTTTGATGAGAAACTTTCATCTCTTATATTGCTGATTGCTCTGAAAGGCAGGTTCATATTTCCAACCAGGAGGGATTATGTAGTTTTCACAATAGATTTCTGCTGCAGCATGTTAGCTAGGCAGAGGGACTGTTGTCTGCTGGGCCAGAGCCCATGTTCACCCAGAGTTAAAGAGGTGAATTGGATATCAGTACAGCATGGTTTGCTGAATGAGCCTTGCTGTGGATAAAGCAGGGAATTTAGTGACAGTTTGGCAGATAACCTCAGAAGGTTTCAGAGTTTGTCATTTTTATGGTCTCTGCTGGAAGTTTCTTACTCAGCTCAGGACTGGCACATGAAGAATTGCAACTCTGCTGGATTCTATGACAAAAGAAGCCCTGGAATGGTAGGCAAAAGCTGTTATTCTGAAAGGTGTATGGTGTTTTGTATCCAGATAAGGGGAGAGAAATGTCACAGTGAGTGCCCAGCAGTTTCCAGCCAGCTCCCCTGGCCCGCTCCACCCCCCATAGTTGTATCCCACACTTACCTATGTGGCCAGCGGCTCACTGCCACCAGCTGGCTCAACAGTCAGTCATTTTGCTGCACAGCTGGGTGTTCCTCAGGGTCAGGCTGTCAGGCAGCCTCAGCTTTGTGGCTGCTGGCTCCTCCATGGGGCAGGAGGCATTTTCCCTGTAATCATCTGAACCCCTTTTATAAAGCTGCCTGATCTTGATAACATGGCTCTTATAGACATTATAGAAAAGTAAAATTACAGTCCAGTCTCACTCATGAATACAGATTAAAAAATCCAAAATAAGTATTGGAAAACCAAATCTAGCAATACATAAAAGGGATACTATATCAGACCAAGATTGTTTTGGAGCTAGCAATATAAGGCTGATTGAACATTCAAAAATCAACCAGTTGTAAATCACTGTATGAAAAGAAAAAGGAGGAAAGTCCTAGGGTTATCTCCATAAATGTGAAAAGCGCCTTTAATAAAAATTAATATCCATTTAGATAATACGATCTTATAAAATGGAGATAGAAGGAAACCAACATGGGGCGCCTGGGTGACCCGGTTAAGTGTCCGACTCTTGATTTTGGCTCATGTCGTGATCTCAGGGTGGTGAGATGGAGCCCCACGTTGGGCTCTGTGCTGGGTGTGGGGCCTGCTTAAGATGGTCTTTCCCGAAGTCAATCAGAGAAAGACATGTATCATATGACCTCACTGATAGGAGGAATTCTTAATCTCAGGAAACAAACTGAGGGTTGCTGGAGTGGTGGGGGGTGGGAGGGATGGGGTGGCTGGGTGATGGACATTGGGGAGGGTATGTGCTATGGTGAGTGCTGTGAAGTGTGTAAGACTGATGAATCACAGACCTGTACCTCTGAAACAAATAATACATTATATGTTAAAAAAAAAAAAAGAATGTAGCAGGAGGGGAAGAATGAAGGGGGGGAAATCGGAGGGGGAGACGAACCATGAGAGACGATGGACTCTGAGAAACAAACTGAGAGTTCTAGAGGGGAGGGGGGTGGGGAGATGGGTTAGCCTGGTGATGGGTATTAAGGAGGGCACGTTCTGCATGGAGCACTGGGTGTTATACGCAAACAATGAATCATGGAACACTACATCTCCTGCTATCTTCTTCTTCTTCTTCTTCTTTTTTTTTTTTAACATATATTGTATTATTTGTTTCAGAGGTACAGATCTGTGATTCAACAGTCTTGCACACTTCACAGCGCTCACCATAGCACATCCCCTCCCCAATGTCTATCACCCAGCCACCCCATCCCTCCCACCCCCCACCACTCCAGCAACCCTCAGTTTGTTTCCTGAGATTAAGAATTCCTCATATGAGTGAGGTCATATGATACATGTCTTTCTCTGATTGACTTATTTCTCCTTTTTGAAGTGAGAAAGACAAGTATATCCATCAACACTTCATAATTCAGCATTTGCTTTCTGGAGAGCCTAGCCAGCCAGTACATTAAAACCAAAAAAAAAAAAAAGGGAGGGGGGACCTATAAAGAAGTAAAACTTAGTATTCATAGAAAATCCAAAGTACCGTGTAGATTATTTAGATGAATATGTGTATTTAATAAACACAAGGTGAATATAAAGAATGAATTGCATATTGTATGTATTGGTAATAATTAGAAAATAAAATATTTAATTTTCAAAACAAACTATCTAGATTATATTTAACCAAAATTTGTGAGACCTTTTCCCAGAAAACTAAAAATGTTAAGAGAAATGAGAGAAGCTTTAAATAATGGGAAGATATGTCATATTCATGTATTGGAAGTCTCAGTAATGTAAACATAGAATCCTTATCAATATTCTAGGTTTGTGTGTGTGTGTGTAGAAGTTGACAAGTTTATTTTTAAAGCTTTTTTTAAAGTTTATTTTTTTAATAATCTCTATACCCAATGTGGGGCTCAAACTCATGACCCCAAGATCAAGGGTTGCATGCTCTTCATAGTGAGCCAGCCAGGAGCTCCTTGACAAGCTAATTTAAAAAAATACAGGCTGAGGCCCACGAATAGTGAAGACATTCCTCAAGAACACAGTTGGGAGGATTAACTCTATCAGATATCAAAGTTATTATATAACTGCAGTATTAAGGCAGGATGGTATTGGTGCAAGGATAGGCACAGACCACTGGGACAGACTAGAACATCCAGGTAATACTCTTATATGTGGTCATTGGATTTACAATGAAGGTAGCACTGAAGAGCAGTGGGGATCAGATGACCTTTTCAATTATTAGTGCTGTTCTTTTTTTTTTTCCATGTAAAAAAATGCTTGACGCTTGCCACACTCCATGTACAAATATTACTTTTAGGTGGATTAAAGTCCTAAGTCTGAAGCAAAAAAGCTACTAGAGGTTAACTGAAGAGGATGTATTCATGACCTTGGAGTATTATATTTACTTACTGATAGGTAAACTGAAAAGAGCAATGGGTTTGGATTCTCCATTCTTTGTTTTATTCCCCCTCTTTACCGTGTTCCATTGAATAGACGGAATTTTTGTTTTTGTCTTTGTTGAAAAGTTAAATATTCCATTTTTGGTCTTTACGGTGGTTGCCTTCATAATCTTGATTTTTATTTACCTCCATTGACTCCTTAAATGCATCAATATTTACATACAACCCTTAACAAGAGCAGTACATTCACCTTCACTCCCATGCTTTGTCTTCCCCAGTGGCTCCATCATCTTCATATTGTCTAGAATTTTATTTCTAGTTCGTTACAAGTATACTGACTCTTTTTTAGTCTTTTACAGTTGTTTGGACAATGAGATACATTTTTAGGAAATGCGATACCCCATTACTTTCTGTATCCTTTGAACTTCTGAATGTGTTTCCTTATCGTGTGGGTTTTTGTGTAACAAACCTTTTGAAACTTATGTGCCCAAAAATATTTTATCATGTTCTCACATTAGAATGACAGTTTGTCTATAAAAGTCTGATTTTAAATATATCTTTCTTTAATTTTTTAAAAATACCAGTCCATTGATTTCTTGTATCTAGCGTTAGGGTTGAGATGTGTAATTACAATATGACTCTAGGGGCGCCTGGGTGGCTCAGTCGTTAAGCGTCTGCCTTCGGCTCAGGTCATGATCTCAGGGTCCTGGGATCGAGCCCCACATCGGGCTCCCTGCTCAGTGGGAAGCCTGCTTCTCCCTCTCCCTCACTTGTATTCCCTCTCTCGCGGTGTCTCTCTCTGTCAAATAAATAAATAAAATCTTTAAAAAAAAAACACCCAACAATATGACTCTTAATTCTTTTAGAGCTAATCTGCTTCTTTCTGAAAGCTTTTAGAAATTTTGCTTTGTCTTTGATAATCTAAAATTTCACCTCTAGACAGAGGAGTACTTTTGCTTGTATCTTCTGTATGGCATTCTCTACAGGACTTTTAAAATTCAGGTCTTTTAGCTTTATTTATAGGAGATTTGTCTTTATTATTTCTTCAAATATTTTCTGTTTATTTTTTGTCTTTCTTCCTAAAAGTCCCATTATTCAGATAAAAGCAGTATTTTTTTTGTCCTGTATATCTAAAATGCTCTTTTCTGACCATATATTTAAGAAAAATTTAGTATAAGTAACGTAAAGTGTTATTAGTTTCAGGTGTACAGTATAGTGATTCAGCAACTCCATACATTACTCAGTGCTCATCTTGATAAGTGTGCACTTTAATCCCCGTCATGTATTTCACCCAACTCCCCACCACCACCCCTTTGGTAACCATCTCTTTGTTCTCTATAGTTAAGAGTCTGTTTCTTGGTTTGTCTAGCTTTTTTTTCCTTTGCTCATTTGTTTTGTTTCTTAAATTCCACTTATGAGTGAACTCATATGGTATTTGTCTTTCTCTGACTCATTTCCCTTAACATAATACCCTCTAGATCCATCCATTTTGTCACAAATGGCAAGATCTAATTCTTTTATTATGGCTGAGTAATATTCCATTGTCTGTATAAACCGTAGCTTCTTTATGCATTGATCAGTGGATGGATACTTGAGTTGCTTCCATAATTAGGCTATTGTAAATAATGCTGCAATAAACATAGGGATGCATATATCTTTTCAAATTAGTGTTTTTGTTTTCTTTGGGTAAATACCCAGTAGTGGAATTACTGGATCATATGGTAATTCTATTTTTAGAATCCTCTGTTCTAAAATGGTCTTTTATATTCTTATTCTCTTTATTTTTTCTCCTGCCTCTCCTGGGGGAGTTGCTCAATTTGTATGTTACAAATTTATTCACCAGTACCTGTGAGCTCTTATTTCCCTGGAGGTATAAGGTACCCTGTCTGCTAATGTGTCAGATAATGTGTGTTGGGAGAGTTATGGCAGAAAAAGGGGATGAATCCCAGGGCACTGAGACTCTCGGCCCAAAAGAACCACGGCCTAACACTCTTGTTGGCTGTTCTCTTACAGGTAACTCCTTGTGCCAGGGTTTCACTTTTAAATTCTTGGGGGAGATGCAGCTCTTGGAGGAAGCCACCTCCCCAGGATGTAATTCATAGCCTTAGGAGATGGAAAAGGCTGTGTTTTTCTTCTTTCCACTTCACCATACTTACCAACGGGCATTTCTTCAAAAATACTCCAATATAACACAAATAACTATATCGTAGTCAAACAGAAAAAGCTGCAAACTCCAGACCTTCAAAATCAAACAAAATTTGAACACACAGATTCCTGGCATCTTTCAAATTCTTTTACCATTACCTGAATGAATATAAGTTTGCGTCTGGTGCAGAAATCTTTCAAGAACAATATATTCTTGAGTACATATTTTTCTGGTCATGTCTCCAAGATCTGGAGTAGTGCAGTTTGCGACATTGGGTATGTTTTTAAGTTCCTAGGGGATGCCTGGCTTTGTCAAATAGAGGGGTTTTGTTCTTTAGGAGAACATGGATCTGTTCTAAAGTGGTTAGTCTAGTACTCCCTGTCCCCACTTCTTGTTTCTCCCCTATCTCCTTAAAAACAAAGCCGCACCCCCCCAACACACCAAGGAAACAGTGTCTGAACTTGAGAACTACTAGTGCTTAAATAAGCATTTTAGGACTTTTAAAAAGAAACTTTTCAGTTCCTGCAGTCTTTTTCCACCTTCCAATGTCATTCCAATACTAAATAAGCAGCCATCACATTTTTCTATAAACGTAGGACTCAATTTACTAAGTGGACTTAAAAGCCATAAAAACTAACCAAACCAAACCATGGCAATAGAAGGAACGACAATAAAACACAGAAGACCAAACACTCCAAGTTCTAAGATTCATAAGTAATGGCTGGTGTGAGACCACTTACAGAGGTCTCTCATTCAAGGACTGAACCAGCAAAGGCCCCTAAAATCAACAGACCAAGGTCATTGGTGCTATTTTGAAGTATTGGATATGTGCATCTTTGCTACAACTTTCAAGGAAGAACTTTATAATTGGATGGGTTAATACTTCTCTCTTCATTGTATACTCTATCCTATACAGTCCTGGGTGCTTCCTCTGTGTGATGCTCTGTAATGATGATTTGACCTGTGGTTCTACTGGCCCAGCTAGAGAGCTCTCTAAAGATGACCAGCTCCTGAAAAGGCAGTGTTGCGTAATGGAAAGGGTCAGATGTGTTGAGGTGGAGATGTTACTTGACTTCCTCTAGGAAATTTATCAGGCTCAAGGAAAATTGCTGACGTGTGACTGTGTGAAAGTCCTATAATCTCTCTGAGCAGGAGTTGGCAAACTTTTTTTTTTTTTTTTAGTAGTAGTAGTCCCAATAGTTTATTTTTGCTTTTGTTTCCCTTGGCTCAGGAAATATCTAGAAAGAAAGAAGTTGCTACAGCTGATGTCAAAGAAGTTACTGCCTATGTTCTCTTGAGGATTTTTTATGGTTTCAGGTCTCACATTTAGGTCTTTAATCCACTTTGAATTTATTTTTGTGTATGATGTAAGGAAGTGGTCCAGTTTTATTCTTTTGCATATAGCTGTCCAGTTTTCCAAAAATCATTTGTTGAAGAGACATTCTTTTTCCCGTTGGATATTCTTTCCTGCTTTGTTTAAGATTAATTGACCATATAATTGTGGGTTCATTTCTGGGTTTTTCATTCTGTTCCATTGATCTCTGTGTCTGTTTTTGTGCCAATACCATACTGTTTTGATTGCTATAGCTTTGTAATATAACTTGAAGTCCAGAATTGTGATGCCTCCATCTTTCAAGATTGCTTTGGCTGTTCAGAGTCTTCTGTGGTTCCATACAAATTTTAGGGTTGTTTGTTCTACTCTGTGAAAAATGCTATTGGTATTTTCATAGGAATTGCATTCAATGTGTAGACTGCTTTGGGTAGTATAGACATTTTAACGATATTGATTTTTCCAATCCATGAACATGGGATGTCTTTCTATTTCTTTGTGTCATCATCAGTTTCTTTCATCAGTATTTTATAGTTTTCAGAGTAGAGGTTTTTCATCTCTTTGGTTAAGTTTATTCATAGGTATCTTATTGTTTTTGGTGCACTGGTAAATGGAATTGTTTCCTTCATTTCTCTATTTCTTCATTATTTGTTCATTTGCTGATTTTTGATGGGAGTTCTCTTTGCCTCCTGGATCTGGATGTCCATTTCCATCACCAAATTAGCAAAGTTTACAGCTTTTACTTCTTGATATAAATTCTCTGCCCCCTTTTCTCTCTCTTCTTCTTCTGGAACTCCTATAATAACGTTATTACATTTGACAGAGTCACTGATTTCCCTAAGTCTGTTTTCATTTTGCATAATTCTTCTCTCTTTTGTTCAGCTTCATTGCTTTCCATTACTTTATCTTCTAGGTCATTAATTCATTCCTCTGCTGCTTCCAGCCTCCTGTTCATTGCATGAAGCATGTTTCTAATATCATTTATTACACTCTTCATCTATGATTGGTCATTTTTTAAAACTCTTTTTACCTCTGTGGTAAGGGTCTCACCAGTGCCTTCTTTTCTCAAGCCCAGTGAATATCCTTATGATCATTGCTTTAAATTCTGCATCAGGTATGTTACTTATATCTTTTCTGCTTAGATGTCTGGCCATGGCCTTATCTTTCAATTGGGATAGATTTTTCTGTCTTGACATTTTGTCTAAGTCTCTGCCTTCTCTGTGTTAGAAAAGCCAGTATATCTCCTGGTTTCTGAAAGTAATGGTCTTATGAAGAACAGGTCATGTAGTGCCCAGGGCCTGGCGCTTCAGGGAGTGTCTCTGGTGTGTGCTGCTTGCACTCTGCTGTTGTGTTCTGGCTGCTCTGTCCTTCAGGCCAGTTGTCTGCAGTGGCTTTCCTTGTTTGCTGTGGGCAGTGTTTAGTCCTTGGCTTGAATGTGGTGAGTTTTAACTACATGTGCTCTTGTCTGTTTGTGAAATGAGACCTGATGCCACCTCTACTGTAACTGAGGCCCTGAAGAACTCTCTGGTTGGGAGATGTGGTGTGAGCAGGGGTCTGTATTGGTCTTCTGGGGGAGGGGCCCACTGGGCTGACTGAGTTAAGCGTGATTGAGAAGAGCAGTTCTGGAGCGCATGGGGGTGGGGCTTGGTGTAAGCGAGTTAGGCAGTCAGTGTCAGCACTGTGCTGCTTTCTGCATTGGCTCTGTGTTTATGCTGAAGGTTGGAGGAGGGAAATGGTGCTGGTCAGCTCCTTTGTTCCTGGAGAAGTATGTCCATGAACACTGCTTCTCAGGGATGTGGTCTGCGAAGAGTGAATAATGTCCTCCCTGTGTGCCCAGGGACTCTTCAGATGGCTGTTTCCACACTGTCTGCCTTCAGGGTTGTTTGCCTGCTTTCTCTCCAGGAGCAGCATAGTGCTCTCCGGGCACTATCCCAGCCAAGCCCTGCTGACCTTTGAAAGTACAAGCCTTGAGTCCTGCTGGTTACAAGAACTCAAGAATTTCAGCTCCTCTCCTTTTCCAAGCCAGTGGCTTTGGGGAGAGATTCTCCTTGGGTGTTCCCTCTTTCTCTCTCGCCCTTCTCCATGACCATGGCTCCCTCCCCTCCACAGCAGCCATGATTCCTTTCTCCCCTAAACCATGTCTCTGCACTTTCTGCCTTCTTTGATGTGGCCTGGTCTCTCCCTTTATTGTGGAGCTTGTTCTGTCAGTCTTCAGGTCAATTTCTGGAGTATTTAGGATGAATTGATAGTTCCCTGGTTGTGTTTGTGGGATGAGATGAGCTTAGGGTCCTCCTAATCTACTGCCGTCTTCCTGCTCTGCTGTTCCATTTTTATACTCTTAAATGCCTTTACTAGAGCAACACAAATTGTTCCAACCCCAAAATATAGGCACAGGGTCTCTAGACATTTGTTTAAGGGATGTGAAAACATTTCTTTTTCTCTTTTCATGACTTCAAAGCCTACAATTTTAAAGCATGATAAGGACAGAGGAATTTAATCTATTTAATAGACTAATCAGAAGATAGCTCATTGGTCTTGGGATCAAGTGTGAAAAATCTGAATGTGGCTTTGAATGATGAAGAAGTGATTGTGTATATTTGTGACATCTACAGAAACCGTAAATACATCCAGACTGGCATGAGTACCAATAAAGGGAATTCCATTTATTGGAAATGTTTACTATTAGTAATGTTAAATGAATGGCTCAGAGACTTCTCATTTTCTCTTGTTATAAAAAACAAGTAAACAAAAGTATGATATTTGAAATAACAGTTCCAATTAAGGTGGTTGAGCCAGGATGGGTGAGCATCTCTTTGGTCTTACAGGTTGCCTCTGTGCTGTTGCTCCCCCTTTACCATCCTGTGGTGTGACTGTCTTTGGCTTGGTGTGTGCTGTGTGTGCATTTGTGTGTTTATATTCTAAAGAATACATATTTATTCCATGGGGCTCTAGAAACCAATATTAACTTTCAAATGGAAAAAAATTTCAGCTGGTGACACTCTTTCCTGTTACCTTTCTCAGCCACAAACCTCTGATTTTCTTTGTGTTTTTAAAGGAGTGACTGTTTTGCAGGCCCATCCTTATTGAGTCCTTGCTTCTTTGCAGCAACATTACAAAGCTGCAGTGTGAGAGGCTGGAGTTCTAAGGGGTTCAGTAATGAGTCCAGAGTGCAGGGAAGGAGCTGGAAGCTGCTATGAATAATGAGAAAACCAAGTGGGATGAGAATAACAGTGACAACACATAGCTTTGTCTTGTGTAAATTAGGTTTGTCTAAGCAACAGAAGCTAGGATAAACTCAGAGTGAACTTCCATCTTCAGGCTCATGTTACCTTCAGAAGCAATTGAAAAGGAAAAAAAGTACCTAACACTTTCTAATCGGGAATGTTCTTTCCAGGTAACATACCCAATGAGAGCCGAATCCTAAACTGTTCCCTTTTTGGTGGTACTGGCCAGCTTTGTTTCATGGGGATACCCACCGGCATGCCTACCTCCTCATTCCTGGGTGACTTGGCTAGAGAAAGTATCTACCATGTTTTGCTGTTTCTCCAGCAGGCCCTCTGTGTTCTCTGCTGTTCACATCTTTGTGTAAACATCACACTTGAAAGTTGACAGGCCTTGGGTTTCAATTCACACTCAAGACGCAGAGCTCTGTCAGATTTTAAGTGAAAGGGTATAGTTTGTTTAAGCTTGATTCAGGATAATTTGGGAGGAAAGGTGGTCTCCAGGTGCTTAGAATATCTTGTTTTCCTTAAGGTAAGCTCTGAGAAGCACTTTTCTTGGATGACATATTTCCTGGCAAAACAACAACAAAAAATAGTTGTAGGGGTAGCAAGGCACGGGGGCGGGGGGAGAAGTGTGGTGATCTTCAGAGTCTGACAGAATTGGGTCCTGATCCCAGCAATCCCAAACACCAGCTTTTTAATCACTGGAGATCATTAATTGTCCCCAAGTCTTTATTTCCCCGTCTTTCTTTTGTATGTAGAAGAATTAGGCACATTGTTCTTCACCATGGGACTGTATTTCCCAGACCTTTCAAGTACGAAGTTCTCACCATTTAGAATGTGAGTGGAGGTGACATGTGAAGTACTAGTATCACCTCCTTAAAGGCAGTCACCAGGCCTTCACCCCTTACCTGTGAGTACAAGTATTCTTATGAGCTGAAACACTGATGTGGCAGTGAGGAACCAACTCCTACCACACCGATGGGGGCTGCCACGTAGAGAATGGTGGAGCAACATAGGAGGAACATGGGTCCCTGAACTATCATGTGGCGCAGAGCCGTTCATGTATCCCTGCCCACCTGCTCCGTTCACGTATTCCCGCCCACCTGCTATCTCTGTCCTGTTAAATGGGAGAAAATGGATTTGTCTCATCTTTGAATCCCTCACTGTATTACTTGCTCTAGCTTATTTTCTAATTAATAAGTTGACTTTGAAAAAGTTACTTCTCTGCCCCTTAGTTGTCTCGTCTACAAAACAGGGAAATTACATTGCGTATCTTCTTTACAAATTTATTGTGAGGATTACACACACACAAAAGACTGTAAGGGTTTCTTGTGTGTTCTGTGTTTGCCTAGTACTGTCATTGGTCATATATGCTCTTTTAAGTACTGAAAGGGCAGATGTTTCAACACAAATAAAATGAAGGGTTATAATATATATTTATTTTTTTGTGTTTTTAGTTAGGTTAACCAGCCATCTTGGTTTTCATAGGACTGAGGGGATTTCTGAGGGGTGGGAATTGGAGTTTTAAAACTGCTACAGTCTCAGATAAACTGGGTCAGCTTGGTCCCCTAACTGGAGACCCAGCATGTGTGACTTGCAGTGCTAAAACCAAGGAAGTCTCAGGAAAACTGGAAAGACGTGGTCACTCTATTCACAACACACTAACTGGAGAAGTTTGTTGAGATAGATAAATTGAAATCTGAAGTAACCTGTACCCAATCTTGGTGTCTGGATCTGGTGGGAATTTAATCCACTGATGCCAACCTTACAATTTATATAATTTTTTTTGAGACACTTCCTGCAGATAAGAAATGCTTGTTACATACCTCCACCATGACTGATGAGCTTATTGCTATCCTGAAGAAGTAGATATTGTCATTAGTTTGTAGTACAGAAATGTAGGCTGTAGTAAAAGGCAAGTGGTGACATAGTCATTGGGTCCCTTTGGGTAATTTTATGACCAAATCTAATTAACTTCTGGGTGATCGAATCAGTGGTTTCACACATTGGGAAGAAGATTGAAATGTTGATTTATTGTGCTGGGGCCCATTTGATTGACTTAGACAGATTTGTTCAGGAGAGGAGAGAGCAGAATACAGCTCACTTATCCGTAAGTACTGAGCTCAGCGGTCCACTTTACAATGCCTATGCCAAAACTGAAATTGGATTTTGAATTTACCTATTAGTAAATGGACTTCGTGAGTTTTGACTTAGAACATAGACGGCAAAATCTTTAGTTTTTTTTTCTTGTTATGACTTTCTTCAGGTTTTACTCATTTTTCCCTCATCCTCCTGAGTGTGAAGAGAATTACAGTTACATCCTGGGTCACATAGGACTCATTGTTCCCAGCAGTCACTTGAGTACAGAGGACATGCCTCTTATATTCTGGAAGGGAGTCCCTGGGGCAATGTGGTGGGCCAGGACTGTGTGTACTCTGGAATTGATATTCACCTTTGATTCTGAAACTTTTTTGTTGGTCTTTCTATTACAAAAGCTTGAAAGTGATATTTTCCAGGATTTACTGGTATTGTCTTTAGAAGTACCTGGAAGAAATCTTCATCTTAAGTGAAATTGTATGGGAACAACAGTCCCTTTGGCAGCAGTAATGAATGCTATATAATCACCATCAAGTGCCAAGCCAGTGTCCCTGTGAGGCTGTGGTGGTCACGACTGCTGATTCCACTGGGCTGGTCAGCTGTAGGGGTGTCTCCTGCCCCTCAGTTTTCCCAGGCTTCATGCTGGACCAAAAGGAAATTGTCCAAATAGAAGAAAAGCATAATTTGCCGAGGACATAAGAGTATTGTCAGTAGGTAGGCAGTCCAGTTTTGTCTGGGGAAGGAGTTCCCTAGCTTCACAAACCAAGTTGCGTTTGCATTGCTGAAAGCTAGCACTTCCTTACCAAGTAGCTATTTTGGCTCTCTTTGCCAGAAAAGCAACCTGGTCAGTGTTGCATACTTTACAGTGTTTCTCTCTGGTATCATAAGGCTATGATTTTAGCTTGTGCAATATTTATGTGTGCTGAAGTACAGGTCTAGAATCTAACTTTTTTTTGGTCAACAATCAGACTACTATTCCCTAGAAAAAGAAAATGTACTTTCTCATAAACTTGCTGTCTACATCTTTTCTTTCTGCCTTCCTTCCTTTCCCTTTTTTTCCCTTCCTGTCTCTCTCTCTCTTTCTCTTTCTTTCTTCTCTCTTTCTTTGGCTTAAACAACAGAATTTTTTTTTTTTTTCTCTGTTCTGGAGGCTGGAATTCCCAGATCAAGTTGCCAGCTGGGTTGGTTTCTTGTGAAGTCTGTCTTCCTAGCTTGCTATGCTCCACATGGCCTTTCCTCTGTGGGTGCCTGTGTGCACTCAGTACCTTTTCCTCTTCTTTTTTTTTTTTTTAATTTTTTTATTGTTATGTTAATCCCCATACATTACATCATTAGTTTTAGATATAGTGTTCCATGATTCATTGTTTGTGCATAACACCCAG